>NC_089757.1:24385764-24395764 GCF_040412425.1 Macrobrachium rosenbergii
CAATGCTTGTTTAGCTTTTAGGATAGATAGGAAAGTTGCCTTTTGGGGTGGAGGGACCTTTTGGGATGTGGATCTCTCATCCTCGTCCATCAGTTGTCCCGAGCTTTAAAAACCGAAACTCGATGCACCGGTAAACGGTGATAACCAAATATAATGATTACGTCTGAGTTAACTAAACCGTTTCCGGTCAATGAAAATATGTGCTCATGGGGGTTTGACGTCGATGGAGGTAGGCGCTCTCTTGGAGTGTGTGTGTGTGTGTGTGTGTGTGTGTGTGTGTGTTTAGCATTTTTAGTCCTGTTGTTGGTTACTGCATATGAGGTTATTATACTTTTATCAGCTCACATTTTCTCACAAAACCGAGGCAAAAGTTCATTATTTCATCGTCGGACTCAAGTGTTGAATAAAATAAAATTAGCATGTATTTAATAAGGAGAGATAGCTATGATAGATATTTTTAATTCTGCACGACTTTGTTGTAGCAATTTTGTAGCATAAAATTGTATTTGTATCACCATTAACTGCAGTCTTCGCAAAAGCTGTTTTATTTTAGCGTTGCCAAGATAACAATGTTGGGTGTTCCAGATGAGTTCAAGCATATTTCATTTTTATAACATAAACAGAATTGAATTGGATGTACAATTATCATTATCAGTAAGAAAATAAACGGAAGAAAGATTATGTCGACGTGTGGCGAAAACTATCGGAAGGATTTCTTTCAGATTCTTTTTCACTAGACCACCGAGTTGAATCCTATTGACCTGTTTTACGTATCCGTCTTTCCAGTGGTATAATTACTGTGTATTTTAGTGATAATGAAGAAAAAATTCGAGTTCCCTGAACTTGAACTTTGTGTACGTCAACAGTTTTGGAGATCGGCCCTGGAAGTTGCCAGGCATTAGGACCAGGATTTAGTGCCCGATTCCAGTGAACAGGAGAACAATCTTGACCTCCAGTCTCATAAAACCATTGAGTGGATTGCCTCCAAAATGTTTTGCAATTTACATGGAGTTGTTGTTATTCAGTAGATGAAACCTATTCATATGGAACAAACCCACTGGGGCCATTGACTTGAAATTCAAGCTTCCAAAGAATATGGTGTTCATTAGGAAGAAGCAAGAGAAAGTAAAGGGAAATACAAAGAAGAGATGCCACTTATTAAAAAGAAAAAATACTAAATTAATAAATAGATAAATAAATAAAAATGTATTAAAATGCAAAAAGAATAGTATTAGGGAAGTAATGCATTGCGTTTTCGCTTGAAATTTGAAGTTCCAATTTCACGACATTCTCTAGGAGGCTGTTCCACAGTCCAGTGGTGTGAGGAATAAAGGACCTCTGAAAATGAGATTTAAATGTTTTAGAGTTTAATTATTGTGAATATGTTCATTGTAGAAATCATTCGTCAGTTTTCCTTGTTATATCAGACCTGTGACAGTAGATTTCCATCTGACCAAATGTTTCGCCTTTATTACTACTACTACAAAACCAGCTATTAGAAATTTATGCATGAAAATAGAACTATTTTCCATGTATAATCTTATGGAAAAAGCCATAAAGTTCGGTTTATGAGCTGCACTAAGCGTTTAACAGGTGGCACTGCTGCAAATGTTCTAAGCTGCATTTGGTATTACTGAAATTAATTAGCATATTGCAAGTTGCCTTATCTTCATGTTCATCTGGGACTCCCGTGATAACACGCTTATCTGTCCCTGATGCTTGTCTATAAGGGGAAGTAGTTCTGTCTTCACTTACTTTTGCTTCAATTTTACTTGTCAGGGCTCAACCTACTATAGTACATGCAAACTGTCATAAGTTATTTATAAGTGAATGTTAATGATTAAATTTCTCTCTCTCTCTCTCTCTCTCTCTCTCTCTCTCTCTCTTATCACGGTAATCTAAATAGTGCAGAATTTTCTCCCATTTCCTCTTCATGATGATTTCGTCAGTTTGATAAAAGAAAACTTCGTACTCTCTGGACAACCACCTCCCGCACCCCACCCCCGAAAAAGAAAAACCTTCATTCAAGAAACAGGTCTTGCTTAAAAAGAGCAACAAAGTTAAAGCTAATCTTGATAACGATTCCGGAATGAAAGAATCCCTCTTCTCTTGGCACTCATACTCAGTAGTGCTAAGAGGATTCCCACCTTTTATTATGTCTCCAAGAACAAAATAGAAAGGACCTTTGCCCAGATGTGCGTTTGCCATCGATAGACACCTAGGAACATGTTCTCGTGACAGCGCTGCGATTGCCTTAGACTTTGTTTGACAGGTCCAATACGGAGGGTATAAGGAGCAAGAGTTCGGGATGACACAGGGCCAGTAGTCGTTTATCTGTAAAATACCAATTATACCCCCGCCTTTTTTAGATAAGTTCGTATAAGTCCGTCATCTGGACTTGAATTTAGGTCTTAAAACGTATATTTGTCATTAAGCTTTGGACTGGAGGGCTAGGTTTTCAAACTGTCTGAAATGCGGGATTAAAGGAGTTTGAAAAAGTTATTCCGTCTTGAGGTGTTTTAGGTAATACATAACAATTAATATGCAAAATGTCCCTCTCCTTCCTGCTTCTTCTTCTTCTTCTTCTTCTTCTTCTTCTTCTTCTTCTTCTTCTTCTTCTTCTTCTTCTTCTTCAATAGATTGTCCAAATAATTTTTCGTAAAATGTGTAACATGAGGAACATAAATATAGTTCTTTTTCGTCTTTATTTTATTAGTGAACGTTGCGACATAAAAACACCATTAGTATGGAATTATGGCTTTGCGATTAATGTTTTTCATAAAAAAGTATTGGAAGATGCAAAAGATAAAGCATTGTATATTAGAAAAGTTCGCATGAAAACAAGACCTTATTTATGCTAATAGTAAGTTAGCCAGAAATGAATAAATCACTTTATATTGCCACAGTACCTTATGATTTATATATTTAATATAGCATCGTGGGTTAAATATAAGCGCCGTAATGCGCTTGATAAATTATCTATATTGGCGAATATTTACATTTTTATTTTGTCTCGTTCTTCAGTCCCCAAGAACTGGAACGTGCTTTTCATGTATGATTTTGTATATTAATTTTCCCCAAAAAGTATGTATGCTATATGCATTCTTTAATATAAACGTATAAGCTTCGGTAAATGAATTTCTTAGCTAATTTGTCATTATCGTCATAAATGTATATATAGAAACGAAAAAGTGTATATATCAAGCTATGTGTGTTATGCAAGCCAATACAAAGCTGTTGCCATACATTTACAGTAAGGAAACCTAATTGTAATACAGTTTTGTGTTGACTGTATGTGCTCATATGCTCATGAGTTACTGCCCCTTCTCTGAGTGATTTTTTCTTAAATTTGAGTTGAGTATTTCAGTGTCCGATCTCATCGAGCGCTATAGTCATGAAGTGAAGAGGGTTTGCGTAGACAACTGAACTTGTCTTTTGTAATTTTAGATTTTACATTTTTTAATTATTCTTCCATTCCATTTCGTTTTTTTTATGTACTTAGGAATTTTTATGTTATTGATTTTGAATTTCTATATCCGTTTCTAATTTTGAAGCAGTTGTTCTTATCAGAACCTTCAATTCTCCCTTTACATCGACACCCTCTCTCTCTCTCTCTCTCTCTCTCTCTCTCTCTCTCTTCCCAGGAGAAGGATTATCCTAAACTGACGCATCGATCTGAGGGGACCTGAATTGCATCTCATTCAGTCTGTTTCCATCAACATGATTTCGCAAATAGAAGTGGTATCTTTTCTTCGTTCGAAGGGTCATGTTTACAGATCCTTAAGAGCAGAAACATGATGCCGCTTTCTTTTGTGTTCGCTTGGTAAAATGAGGAGTAAGTTGTACTTCTCGTCTCTTAAGTGCTTTGCAGAAAGATTAGTTCTTGAACGATATCTTACTTAAGTTCGTTTTCCCATCTGGTTTCTCAGTAGAAGGGTACGTTGTTGTCTCAACCTACGAATAATTGAATTTTCTGGGTTGTCTTCCACGTACACTGGCGCATATATATATATATATATATATATATATATATATATATATATATATATATATATATATATATATATATATATATATATATATATATATATATATATATATATACAACTATATTTTGTATATATATATATATATATATATATATATATATATATATATATATATATATATATATATATATATATATATATATATATATATATATATATATATATATATATATATATATATATATATATATATATATATATATATATATATATATATATATATATATATATATATATATATATATATATATATCCCTACAACTATCTTTGTTATTACAAAGCATACAGCAGTTTGGAGTACGTACCACGAAAATCCGGTTCCTTATCTCAGAGAAAGTTGGATCGAAGTAACTAAAAAAAAAAGATCTTTTTTCCATAGTGGATGGAAAGAAAAAGGAAAAACTCCGCTCACTACCTGCCGTGTTTTGTTACTGGTTTCTGTCATCCCTGACTTCCCATTTCGAAGTAGATTAGTTCTGGGAGAGAGATTCGCTCTTCGGGAAAGGACGAATGCTCTATCTACTTCGGTGGTCGGTAATAAAGTCACAGGTAAAAGAAAATCAAAGAAAAAACTCACAATTTTCGCCAGGAAAAAAGTCACTTTAATTTATGGTGGCCGGCAATCATTAGGTTAGGTTAGGTTAGGTTTAAGTTGAGTTAGGCTAGGTTAGGTTAATTTTTTCTTGTGACTTTATTACCGGCCACCATAAATTATTGTGACTTTTTCCTGACTTTTTTTCCTGTGTCTTTTTTTCTGTGGCCTTTTCTCCTGTGACTTTTTTCTGTGGCCTTTTTTCTTGTGACTTTTTACGTGGATCCTCTACTTCAGCCTTCCGTCCCTTCGACAAATATGCGATCCTTGACCTACGTTCAGGTAATCCTTTTTGAACCCATTTCACAGATTAGAGTACATTAGCATTCCTTTTGATGGTTGTAATATCTTGCAATTTCATTTTCCTTACCAGTATTACCATTCCATTATACTGTAGGTATCCTGTAATAATTTTTAGTTTTCTGCAAAAGAAAACTATTGAGATGGCGGTTTGTCTGTCCATCCGCACTTTTTCTGCCCGCCCTCAGATCTTAAAAACTACTGAGACTAGAATGCTGCAAATTGATATATTGATCATCCATCCTCCAATCATCAAACATACCAAATTACAGCCCTCTAGCCTCAGTAGTTTTTATTTTACCTAAGATTAAAGTTACCGTTATCGTGCGTTTGGCACGGCTGTAGGTGCCAACGACACATGCCACCACCGGCCGTGGCTAAAAGTTTCTTGGGCCGCGGTTGAGAGTTTCATGGGCCGTGGCTGAGAGTTTCATACAACATTATACACAGTACAGAAAACTCGATTGCGTCGAAGAAACTTCGCTGCATTTTTACCTGTTTTTAATGATATTAATATTAATCATTGGTAAGATTCCTCTACTTCCGGTATGGTTTATAAGTTTAGTTTGCAAGGTTCTTATTTACTTGCATTGTCTCGTATACTTACAAGCAACAAAACAACTCATTTTGACCCTGGAATGTATAATTGTAGAGAAAGTAAGCCAAAATTATCAACGCTAAAAGAATTTTGTTGAACGGTAGCTTTGATTTTAACCAAAGTTAATCAGAAAATCCTCCTTTGGAAAGAGGAATTTTTTTTTTACAAAATTCACAAAGTTCGTTTTTAACAGTAGTTACCTTTTTAAATGATTTTAAATCCATAAACAGAGCGATAAACCCTTCGTCACACTTGCGGTTTCTGTGAACAAGCGTTTCTGAGAGATTTCCCAGGAATACAGTATATTGCTACTGAAAATTCATAGGTTATTATTTCAACGGAATTATTAGACTGAAAGTAGTTTAAAGTAGTCTTGTAATGTTGCTTCCCAAATTACTGTCCTGTAATAAAAGCGATCTTTGCGTTGCTGAGTCAGTCCGAAAAAATTATGTTCGTTAGGATGTTATTTTTTTATGTTATTGTGCGGAAATAATACCATGAATGACTTGTTGGTTCTCCAGCTTTGTATCGGCCACTTTATTGCAGAACTCAATGTTTTCTGGGGTCTTACGTTGTCACTCAATATCTGAAATACACTATTATGTTTTAGTTCCACGGTCGCAATGTTTTGACATTTTGAAGCTCAACTTCGAAACACTTAAGGCCCTGAGGGTAATAACAATGCATTGCACGCCTGTAAGTCTAGACGACGTCATTTGTGGAGTTATGACACCAGTATGAATAATGCAAAGATGCAGCGACCTCAGTGAAACCGAATACATTGCGTTCCTGTTGAGGGTTTAGAAGATGAAGAACGAGTTTTTACTTATTTCAGAATTGCTCTTCCTATGAAATTATTCTTATTCATTTCAAAAGCATTTTGCCTTATATTGAATTTCCTGGAAAATAATTATTAGGTTTGCAGATATATTTAAATGCATTAGATGTTCAACTTCAACTCCACTCGCAGTTTCACTCATCCAAGATTCCTTCGCGGAATTTATTATCCTAATACTCCAATCTCCCATTTTCTGCGGTTCATTAATCCCCCAGCGTTCTCTATCCATGCATTCAGAATTATTCCAACAACGTTTTCCCATGCTTCTATAATAATCCTGGTTCTAGTTTCCACTTTTCTTTCCTTGCGTTTTAAACCGACTGAACTCGTATTTTGCGTGCTTCGCATCCACGCGATCAAAATCATCTCGACTTTTTTTTTCGTGTATGTCGAATCACTGATAGTCCTTTCGATCGACCAAGATATGTGAATGAATGATTCAACATTCCAGTCCTCAGCAGTCATCCTCGTCCCATGCGTGTGTTTCTTATCAGAATCATATTTAATCATCCGACCTTACAAAATGTCATATTCAGCGTTGCCTCGGTTTCAGTACAGTAATAAGTAGGAATTCTTTGGAAGCTAGACGGCTGCTGCAGTTGCAGTAAAACACAAATATGAAATAAAAACAAAAATTATCTGCAGCAGAGGATTTAAACTTCATCAGTATCGTGGCTGGCAAAAAAAAATATCAAGACACTTTCGTACAAGAGAAATTAAGAAAAATTCACGTGTGGAATGTAAAATTCATATTTATTATTATTGTTGACCTAATTCTTCCTTTTACTTTTCGTCAAGTTGAATGAATAATTTTTAGATATGATGTGAGCTGTGAAATTTATGGCATTTATTTCTTTCTTAAAAATAATAGCCAAAGAAGAAGCAAGCCAGGCCGTCTGTCCTGGTTTCTTCCTGTGTAAAACGAGCAAGCAATTGTCAGCCCACTCAAGGTAAGTTCCAACCAGCAGCTTTTATTTACAAACCATGAATTTTGCGCTCACCGGCCTAAGTTATAATTTGTCTTATCTTTTCGCGCAGTGAATTCCGATTCTGCCCTCAAAGTTTCCAAAGAAGTAGGTGCCATAATTTATAAGCTGGTCATTTCCTTCTCTTCTGCGTGGCCTGTCCGCATTTGCTTCAATATGAATAGTTCAGACTCGTGTAGAAATTAGTTTAAAGTAATGTAAACACAACACACACACACACACACACACACACACACACACACATATATATATATATATATATATATATATATATATATATATATATATATATATATATATATATATATATATATATATGTATAAATGCATCATACACACACTTTATATAAAGTTATATATATATATATATATATATATATATATATATATATATATATATATATATATATATATATATATATATATATATATATATATATATATATATAGTATAGATATATATATATATATATATATATACTACATCTCTCTATCTCTCTCTCTCTCTATCTCTCTCTCTATATATATCTGTATCTCATCTCACTCATACACTACTCTATATATATATATATATATATATATATATATATATATATATATATATATATATATATATATATATATATATATATATATAGCCATTTTCTTTTCTCGCTGCCACCTCTACTCACGTTTTGGTTTAAATAGTACGACCTTTTATAATGAACTATTAGCACTTTACAGGTAGACGTGATTGTCATGAAATTTCTTCTCTGATGCTATCAGATTTCTACTGTTATTCTTTTGTTTTGCTAATAATGGAATAATTCTGATCACTTCGTTTTCTTTCCAACTTCTCACCATTTTTTTCTGCCACGTCACTTTACTACAAGATCTCAGGTTTCTATTTTCCCTTCTTTTCTATCGTGTCATCTTCGGCATCCGTTTTTCAGTAACCTATTATCTCAGAGATTCCAGGAGCTCCTCCCCGTTCCCCTCCTTAATTCTGTGTCCTCTTCAACATTCCCTTTGCGAGATCCATGGGTTTCTTGCATCATGACAGACTGACAAGGCGTCTGGCATGATCATCCTCCTGCCAAATTCATCGAGGAGTTTGCAGATGACAGGGTTCCCGTGGCTACAACCCAGCCCGATTAAAAGTGACAGCTGTGGTCCTTCCAGCAGCAGCCCTTTTGCTTTCACTTTCAACGCGGATAAATACATCTACCTGGGGTTTCTCGTGTAACTGATGTTCAGTCCTCTGGGTGGAAATTTGAATAATCTCTTGACCGTACTCTGAGGCATTGGCCACAAATAGTCTGTACGTTGTGTTGAGCAAACTTCCTGCTTAAGACTTTAATTCTTCATTTTGTAAATTTATTTCTAGTTTTTTTTTTATTTATATGTTTATCTGTTCAGTGTTAGTGTATGTTGGCAGTGCAATATATGAGCCCTTCTCCCATCTGCCAATGGCGTTCGTCAGGATTTCATTCTCTCACTTTTTTTTCCTTTCTTTTTATCGTGGCTTCCTTTCCTGTCAACCAATGATTTTGCTGAAGATTCACCTCTCAGTATTTCTTCAACCTTCCCTTAGACCACTTTATATATATTTCATTTGCATTAAATGTTTGGGTAATGAGGTGTACATACCGTGCTTACATACATATATACATCCATACATATGTATCATGTTTAAATATATATACATAATTATGTGGTTATGTATGTTTATATATATATATATATATATATATATATATATATATATATATATATATATATATATATATATATATATATATATATATATATATATATATATTGTGTCTTTAGCTGAAAGGAGAAATTGAAGGCACTAATTAGTGTATCTTTCCCTGCTTCATACATATTTCATTACGTAGGGGAATGGAAATTATATTTAATAGCTTCTTGTAAAATGCAATTGTTAAACGTTCAGTACCACAGCAATAATTCGTTAATTGCCTTAGCAAATAATTAATGTAAAGCCATGACTGTAAATCAGTGTAAATATGTTTTTTCAACGAGACAAATTATTCCATTGCTTCTCTCATTCAGTTATTTCCTTTATCACAATCATCTTTCCATCTCAGATTGATTGTATATTATTTATTCATTGTTATTCATAGTGTCCAGTATTATTAATAATCTTTACTGGCTGAGCAAGCAGTATATATTTATAAATTGTAGTCCTTTTTAATTCCCCTAAAATTTAAATCGTAGCGGTAGGAAATTAATATATAGGTTTTTGCAAATTTTTCAAAGTAGAACCCATCAAAGGCAGTGTTTCATTTCGCATATGTGTTTTGAAAGTTCCGTAGTTTTATTATTAATAACTTTTAAGGCATCTTCATCTAAAACTACTTTCATGGAAATGTGAAGACTAATAATTATCGTCAGTGAAAATCTTCACAAAGCTAAAACAAATGAATAGTGATATGATAGTAAAATTTTGCTCTACGTTTTTTCTTTCGAATTATTTACATCCGTGCATACGCTTACTCATATTGTTTCCTTATTATTTATTTTCAGTAGGAAACCTAGAACGATGGTGAATATGAATTAGACTACTGTAATACTGTTGAATTCGGCCTTACTTTGTTGCTGTCGTTGTAGTTTTCTGTTAAAGAAAACTATTGA
>NC_089757.1:24403264-24448264 GCF_040412425.1 Macrobrachium rosenbergii
GATACAGATAAAAGATATTCTACAAAGGCATCTTTATTAAGGCACTCGCTGGTTACAGAATGTAGTTGTAGAACCAATCGAACTTTAAACCAGTGATGGACGAAGCTAGAGGTCTTTAGTCTTTCTCGCTGATCGAGATTTGGATGATCTATTTTATTTGACACTATTATATGGGTCTGTTTTATTCACATGTAAACGCCAGTGGTTTATCGTCATACAGACTTTATATTTAATTGTAATAAATGTAATCGTCATACAGACTTTAATTGTAGTAAGTGTAGTCGTCATACAGACTCATATTTAATTGTAAAATAAATGTAATCTTCATACAGACTTTATATTTAATTGTAATAAATGTAATTGTCTTACAGACTTTATATTTAATTGTAATGAATGTAATCGCCATACAGACTTTATATTTAATTGTAATAAATATAATCGTCATACAGACTTTAAATTTAATTGTAATAAATGTAATAGTCATACAGACTTTAAATTTAATTGTAATAAATGTAATAGTCATACAGACTTTATATTTAATTGTAATAAATGTAATCGTCATACAGACTATATTCAATTGTAATAAAAGTAATCGTCATACAGACTATATTTAATTGCAATAAATGTAATCGTCATACAGACTTTATATTTAATTGTAATAAATGTATTCGTCGTCATATACGATCTTATTTACAGACTCTTTTGAAGAAAAGTAAAGCATGTGACGTCACTCCACAGCTATTGCGTCAGTCGTATTTTTATTCTGTTTCAGCGTGTTTGGTAATTTATGCTAATTTGTTAGCGAGATCCGTGTCGGCAAATATTTTCTTTCCTTTGATCTGTTTTTTGTTCCTGCCTTAAAATGAAAAACGATGTTTACCCTGACAAATAAATCTGGAGTAATAATATACCTCGGCTTGCGTTGGCAAATACGGATGCCAGGTTTGTGGCGGCTATAAATCATTGCTAATCGTTTTCTTAACGTTCGAGAACATTTTGCCTCTTTCTTTTTTTTTTTAACTATCTGTTGCCATCCATCTAAAGATTTAGCTTCGGGTTTTTATTAGATAACATGAATTTGTTTGTTAGTGTTGATATTTGAAGTGAGATGAGGAAATATGTTAAATGATTCAAGAGAGTTGGAAAACGCATACTAATCTGGGTAGGAAAAGCCTATAAATACACATTTAGTGTCAGTCTCTCTCCCTCTCTCTCTCTCTCTAGATAGATAGATAGATAGATAGATAGATAGATAGATAGATAGATAGATAGATAGGGTAATGTTTATGTAAGCTGTTTGTTAGATTCTTTCGTAATCCAAGTATGGTTTTCGTACTTTCACTCTGAATAAATAATTTTACCGTTTGAAATCGTAGTCTATTGATAAAATTGTTTATCAGGTTACATTTCCACTGAACCTATGTCGTTCATACTTTGGTTATCGGCTTGTCTACGTTAAAACCGATCCAAACAAGCAATAACTGGTTAAATTAGGCGCAATCCCAGATGATTGGTATTTTACCGTACTAAGCCTCAAAAAGTCAAACCAATTTGTAACAAGTGAATTTTCGAAAGAAAAATGATGCAGACATCATGTCAGCAAGAATCCTCGTTGAAGATTTCAGTTTACACAAGTGAGTTCTTGAGATAATGATGACGATATTGAATTCATTCCTCGATAATGGAAATCCTAATTTTTTCTTGTTTCTTTTTGGCAGGGGAGAGGTTTTTGGAGAAACTTGACAGCTCTTGAATGAGATCCTGGATTGGTTTCAGGAAAGTTAAGTTAGGTTTGGTTTAAGTAAATGGGATTTATGCCGTGTTTTGATATCTTAATTTTCTCCTTTATATGAATTTTCTGGAGGGGGTTATTTAAATTTCATAGCATGAACCTCATCCTTTAAGTTTTGTTTAATTCTTATTTTGTTGTTTACACTAATGTGTGCCGAAGAGAATTGAGTCAATGTATTTTTAGTTTTCTGTAAAAGAAAACTGTTGAGATGGCTCTTTGTCTGTCCGTCCGCCCTTAGATCTTAAAAACTACTGAGGCTAGAGGGCTGCAAAATTTGTATGTTGATCATCCACCCACCAATCATCAAACATGCCAAATTGCAGCCCTCTAGCCTCAATCATTTTTATTTTGTTTGAGATTAAAGTTAGCCATGATCGTGCGTCTGGCATCGCCATAGGTGCCAACAACACAGGCCACCAGCGGGTCGTAGCTGAAAGATGGGCCGCGGCTGAGAGTTTCATGGGCAGTGGCTGAGAATTTCATATAGCATTATACACTACAGAAAACTCGATTGCACCGGAGAAACTTCGGCGCACTTTTTTACTTGTTTTCCTTTGTGTTCTGTTGCTGTTATTTCTTTTCCTGGTGTGACTGTATTCTTCTAGGACAATCCAAGAAGTCTTGCTAGTCTTCTCTCTCTCTCTCTCTCTCTCTCTCTCTCTCTCTCTCTCTCTCTCTCTCTCTCTTTTGAATTTTCTTTTACAATTTCCTAAATCAGCAAAGTTTCCATTTACGTTTTTGTAAGAACCAACGCCCTCGTTATTTTAGTTTATTTTCAATATTCCAGATTTACCAGCTGTCCTCAGTCAGTCGTAGGTTGCAGGTGGTTCTCTTCCAAAGGTCAGATGACACCCAACCAGGAAATACTGCACTTACTAATATTTCAAATAGCAGATAGCTGTCACAGTATGACAGTGCATTCCATGCCATGCTCTCTCTCTCTCAGTCTCAGTTGCAAGTAATTATACATATTCCTTTCTGCCGTTCTCACTTAATAATCACTACTTTTATCTTCTCACTTCTCTCTTATTTACCTAGTCAGTTAATTTAACTTTCTCCTCATTTAATCTCACAAACTTATTTTCCGTTTTTCATATTCAGCTTATTCTTCTTTAGCCATTATTCTCCTCTTCAGCATCTCGGTTTTATCTAGGGATTTTATTCAGCCTGAAACGAATTACCCGGCTTCGTTAATTTCATTCTTTTTTTCTTTTCCGTCTTTTCTTCCAGGAGCTTTTTCCGCATAGTATTTTTTTGGGTCCTGTTTTCTCTCTGGAAAATTTTGTAAGTTCCATTTTTCTCTTCATTTAAATAAATAGTCGTGTTGAGGATTTGATGCTATTTGGATGAGAAAATTTGTATAATCGGTTTACCACAATTTGTTTTAATCTTAAGGATTTCGTTTTCTTTGTTGAAAACTAGAATGAGATATTTTATTATATTTTGTCTTAAGGAAATCAATATCTTGTAATTTTTCTGACTTTACATTTGTATGTTTCAGTTTTCTATAAAAGAAAACTATTGTCGGCTTTGTCTGTCCGTCCGCATTTTATTCTGTCCGTTCAGATCTTTTACTGAGGCTAGAAGGGTGCGAATTGGCATGTTGATCATCCACCTTCCTTCATCAAACATGCCAAATTGCAGCCCTCTAGCCTCGGTAGTTTTTATTTTATTTGAGGTTAAAGTTTCTTTCGTGCGTCTGGCACCGCCATAGGTGTCAACAACACAGGCCACCACCGGGCTGTGGCTGAAAGTTTCATGGAAGCGGTTGAGAGTTTCATAGGCCGTGGCTGAGAGTTTCATACTGCGTTATACGCTGTACAGTATTTGCACCGGCGAAACTTCGGCCGTCCATTTTTTATTTGTTTTCCTTTGTGTTCTGCTGCTGTTATTTCTTTTCTTGGTGGATTTGTATTCTTCTAGGACAATCCAAGAAGCAATAGTCTTGCTCAGCAAGTTCTCTCTCTCTCTCTCTCTCTCTCTCTCTCTCTCTCTCTCTCTCTCTCTCTCTCTTTTGAATTTTCTTTTACAATTTCCTAAAATCAGCAAAGTATCCATTTACATTTTTGTAAGAACCAACGCCCTCGTTATTTTAGTTTATTTTTCAATATTCCAGATTTACCAGCTGTCCCTCAGTCAGTCGTAGGTTGCAGGTGGTTCTCTTCCAAAGGTCAGATGACACCCAACCGGGAAATACCGCACTTACTAATATTTCAAATAGCAGATAGCTGTCACAGTATGACAGTGCATTCCACTATGCTCTCTCTCTCTCTCTCTCTCTCTCTCTCTCTCTCTCTCTCTCTCTCTCTCTCTCTCTCTCTCTCAGTTGCAAGTAATTATACATATTCCTTTCTGCCGTTCTCACTTAATAATCACTACTTTTATCTTCTCACTTCTCTCTTATTTACCTAGTCAGTTAATTTAACTTTCTCCTCATTTAATCTCACAAACTTATTTTCCGTTTTTCATATTCAGCTTATTCTTCTTTAGCCATTATTCTCCTCTTCAGCATCTCGGTTTTATCTAGGGATTTTATTCAGCCTGAAACGAATTACCCGGCTTCGTTAATTTCATTCTTTTTTTTTTCTTTTCCGTCTTTTCTTCCAGGAGCTTTTTCCGCATAGTATTTTTGGGTCCTGTTTTCTCTCTGGAAAATTTGTGTACCCAGTTCCATTTTTCTCTTCGTTTAAATAAATAGTCGTGTTGAGGATTTGATGCTATTTGGATGAGAAAATTTGTATAATCGGTTTACCACAATTTTTTTTAATCTTAAGGATTTCGTTTTCTTTGTTGAAAACTAGAATGAGATATTTTATTATATTTTGTCTTAAGGAAATCAATATCTTGTAATTTTTCTGACTTTCCATTTGTATGTTTCAGTTTTCTATAAAAGAAAACTGTTGTGCCGGCTTTGTCTGTCCGTCCGCATTTTATTCTGTCCGCCCTCAGATCTTCAAAACTACTGAGGCTAGAAGGGTGCGAATTGGCATGTTGATCATCCACCCTCCCTTCATCAAACATGCCAAATTGCAGCCCTCTAGCCTCGGTAGTTTTTATTTTATTTGAGGTTAAAGTTATCCTTGGTCGTGCGTCTGGCACCGCCATAGGTGTCAACAACACAGGCCACCACCGGGCTGTGGCTGAAAGTTTCATGGGAAGCGGTTGAGAGTTTCATAGGCCGTGGCTGAGAGTTTCATACTGCGTTATACGCTGTACAGAAAACTTGATTGCACCGGCGAAACTTCGGCCGCCCATTTTTTATTTGTTTTGCTTTGTGTTCTGTTGCTGTTATTTCTTTTCTTGGTGGATTTGTATTCTTCTAGGACAATCCAAGAAGCAATAGTCTTGCTCAGCAAGTTCTCTCTCTCTCTCTCTCTCTCTCTCTCTCTCTCTCTCTCTCTCTCTCTCTCTCTCTCTCTCTCTCTTTTGAATTTTCTTTTACAATTTCCTAAATCAACAAAGCTTCCATTTACGTTTTTGTAAGAACCAACGCCCTCGTTATTTTAGTTTATTTTTCAATATTCCAGATTTACCAGCTGTCCCTCAGTCAGTCGTAGGTTGCAGGTGGTTCTCTTTTCCAAAGGTCAGATGACACCCAACCGGGAAATACTGCACTTACTAATATTTCAAATAGCAGATAGCTGTCACAGTATGACTGTGCATTCCGATACTCTCTCTCTCTCTCTCTCTCTCTCTCTCTCTCTCTCTCTCTCTCTCTCTCTCTCTCTCTCTCAGTTGCGAGTAATTATAGATATTCCTTTCTGCCGTTCTCACGTGATAACCACTACTTTTATCTTCTCACCTCACTCTTATTTACCTAGTCGGTTTATTTAACTTTCTCTTCTTTGTGATCTCACAAAATTATTTCCCGTCTTTCGTATTCTGCTTATTCTTCTTTAGCCATTATTCTCCTCTTCAGCATCTCGGTTTTATCCAGGGATTTTATTCAGCCTGAAACGAATTACCCGGCTTCGTTAATTTCATTCTTTTTTTTTTTCTTTCCCGTCTTTTCCTCCAGGAGCTTTTTGCCCTTAGTATTTTTGGGTCCTGTTTTCTCGCTGGGAAATTTATGTACCCGATTTAATTTTTCTCTTCATTCAAATAAATAGTCGTGGTGAGGATTTGATGCTATTTGGATGAAAGAATTTATATAATCGGTTTACCATTTTTTTTTAAATCTTAAGAAGGATTTCGTTTTTTTTTTTTTTTTTTTTTGTTGCAAACCAGAATGAGATATTTTATTATATTTTGTCTTAAGGAAAGCAATATCTTGTCATTTTTCTGACTTTCCATTTGTATGTTTCAGTTTTCTGTAAAAGAAAACAATTGTGCAGGCTTGTCTGTCTGTCTGCACTTTACTCTGTCCGCACTTTTTCTATCTGGTTTTTCTGTCCGCCCTCACTTCTTCAAAACTACTGAGGCTAGAAGGTCGCAAATTGGTTTGTTGATCATCCATTCTCCACTCATCAAACTTACGAAATTACAGCCTTGTAGCCTCAGTAGTTTTCATTTTATTCAAGGTTGAAGTTAGCCATAATCGTGCTCCTGGCAACGATATAGGGTAGGCCACCACCGGGCCGTAGTTAAAGTTTCATGGGCAGCGGGTCATACAGCATTATACCGAAACCAGCGAAGACAGATCTGCTGCATTTTCGGTGGCCTTGATTATACGCTATAGCGGCTGCACAGTAAACTCAATTGAGCCGAAGTGACTTTGGTGCATTTTTTACTTGTTAATGCTGGATGCAATGCGTTATGGCCTTGAGATCCTCAGAGAAGATAGAGAGAATTTTTGAAAAGGGCTTTTAGACAGGCAGGGAGGTAGCCTGAATCGAATTTATTTGTGCATTAAGCTAGCTGACGAGGCATTCAGAAACAGACCAGTGGAGAATGAGGATGAACTAGATGTTGACTAATGAAATGTACAAGACGTCTGTCGCATATTACTTTGTTTAGGTGGTACGCACACACAGCAACACAACACACGCACGCAGAAATATATATATATATATATATATATATATATATATATATATATATATATATATATATATATATATATATATGTGTGTGTGTGTGTGTGTGTGTGTGTGTATGTGTCTGTGTATTGTGCATGGAAACGACAGGCGATGGAGGCGCAATTTATCGGATACGAAATTTGGTCATGAATAGGTGGTGGCTATAGTGTTAGTTTGTGACGTTAGGAAGAATGGGGAAGACTGGTAAAAGAGTTCAAAAGTTTTGCATCCCAAGAAGATTAACATGGGAAATCTCATGAAGACGGTAACTGAATCCAAGATGCATGCATAAATTCGATCCATTAACTTCAAAATAAATTTCAAAAGAAATATGTAAAATGTATAGATTATAAGAAGGGTATGGCAAGGACAGGAGAAAAACTAGGAGGCCATCTGCACAAATAAATAGATTTGCGAGTAATTAAAGTATGGATCTCAATACTCTTTGGCTCCATGCATTCCCACCTGTAAAGGTTGAATATTTGGTTTCCAGCAGCCTGTGTGTTCGTTGATAACTGTGCCTCTAGCATATATGTATATATATATATATATATATATATATATATATATATATATATATATATATATATATATATATATATATATATATATATATATATATATATATATATATATATATATATATATATATATATATATATATATATATTTTTTTTTTTATACCATTATGTATCGGTCCTCTGAAAATGGCTTAGGTATAAAGATGAAACCGGTTAGTGTCTACGCCCAGTGTTTAATTTTCTCTGTGGTAAAGTTGCATACATAACTCACGTGTCAGTTTGATTATAATCATTATAGTGCGCTATGTAGGAAAGCACAGATATTTTGAGAATAAAAGACCAAATGATTTTGTTCTGTCGAGTACTTATTATTGAAATAAACATCCATCTTTTAAAGTTTTCTGATTGCGAGCACTGGAAGCGCCAAGCCAATTGCATGAATTGAAGCATTTAAGGAAGCAAAGGAGGATCGAATCAAATGCGTTAAGATAATGACAGTTCCAGTGCTAAATACATCTCTCTCTCTCTCTCTCTCTCTCAGAGACAATCGTTTTGTGGGTGTTTCATGCGGCTCCATACGGAAGACACGCCGAAGAAAAACGATGTGTGTGTGTGTATGTGTATATATGTATATATATATATATATATATATATATATATATATATATATATATATATATATATATATACATATATATACATACATATATATATATATATATATATATATATATATATATATATATATATATATATATATATATATATATATATATATATATATATACATATATATTCTATTGCTATAGATTCCATTCCTTAAATTTTACTATCAAATTTAAAACCCGTACTTTATTAACACCTCAAGATAGTAAAAATAATAATAATAATAATAATAATAATAATAATAATAATAATAATAATAATAATAATAATATCCTTACAACCTCAGCACATCTCTCACTTTCTCAGGATAGTTTTTCTGTGAGAGATCCATCAGTCTTTGCTGTTACTACTGCTGTTGGCGCGGGCTGTTGCTTCTGTTTTATTCTTAACAGCATTGCGGTGAATTCGCTCCAGCTGTGTTTGTCATCCAGATGTATGGTAATCGTGTCAACAGTGAATGTTTACTCCGAAGCGTGCAAGCTGCAAATTATATACGTATGCCGAATATTAACAAATGTAAAACCAAAGACCCAGGTTCGAATCCTGGTCATGATTCGAACAAGTACATTTATCTATTACAATTCGCCTTGGGTGTAAATTAATCCAGTGGTATATGGGATAGTGAATTCGATAGTAATATCATATTATTTGTAAAAAAAAAAAAAAAAAAAAAAACCTTTCCCCATTTCCTCGTAGTTGCACGTGTCAGCAACACTGGACGTTCGATACTTTTGCACATTACTCTTTTTATCGGTGCAAAAGGACGGCCCAGCAGAGTCAAGCCCTTTACTGAGGATATTTTACAAACATATAACTAATGCCATCTACACAGTCATTCTGCGTTTTTTCCCCCATTTTTTCCTGCCACTTACGTCAGTTTCATTCAGTCACTAATTTGTGTCTTGAAACAAGGACGTTCGTTGTTTTCCTAGTGAGTAAGAGAACATTGTTTTTGTCTGTTGCAGTGTGTCAGATTACTGTGATTTTTGTACTGAGTTCCTCTATAATGCCTTATATAAGCAAGAGGTACAGGCATTTCAAAAAGCTGGGAGAAGATTAGTTGATATGTAAAATAAAGTCATATGGGCCATTTACATCATATTGAGTAGTTAAATGTTTTCTTTATCGATCGCAAGATGAAGTCATGAACTCGGTCGAATGAATATATATATATATATATATATATATATATATATATATATATATATATATATATATATATATATATATATATATATATATATATATATATATATATATATTTCTGTATATTTGTATAGACTCGTTCTCTTTAATGAATGCGTGGTCGAAACTGTTACAATATTTCCAAGTTATTTCAGTGTGTGTAAAAAATCTGTTTTGGATTCTTCTATTGTAAAATTGTGCGTTCTCTACGTTGTCTCATCCTGAATTTTAGATCGTGCCCTTGAAGCGTGACTTGTTTTGAGTGCTTTTGTTTTTGCCTTTGCTTTCCTAGTGCCACTGCTGTACAGGAAGTTACATGTAATCAACTTTTTGACACTCTTTCATCTCTCGGTGAAGATACTTTTTTTTATGAGCTGCCCCGGAGATTTTCTCATAATTTAATTATTCCAGATGGTTTCAGAAACTTTCTTAGAATTCTCTAATAATGCAACAGCTTCAGTATCAGTTTAACCCTAAACTACATTTGAATTTTCCTCTGCCTTCAGAAGTGGGAAACCCGCTAAATGAAATGACATCGTCAGTCAGACCTTCAAGATTATACACATCGGTTAAGACGCAACGAGTCTTTACACTGGGTTTGCGCATTCAAATGATGGTGGTATCAGCACCATATATTGCCAGAGACTCAGTGACTCTGAAAGGGAACCGAGGCTGCGAGTGGGTTCGCTTCGGTTGATATCAGACCTTGGACAAAGAGAGAATCCAAGTATGATAAGAACGGGGAGGATTGGCTCGGTATACCTTTGTTTTCGCCTTTATGTGCTCGAGCGTGCACGCGCGCGGCTTAAATTACGTAACATACCGTAATAAAGATAATGTAGATTAGTTCTGGGTGAGAAACGAGACCTGGCGACAATGCTGGTTCATCGTCCGAAACTTTAATAGTTACTAACATGCAAATAAGTTGGGACAGAGGCGCATCTCATTCCCTTGTCATGACGGTTTTATTGACTCTCGCAATGATAATGTTGCATAATCCATATATTGCTCAGTGGGTGTTCTTCTGAGTAAGTTCATCTCTTTTATTAAAGAGGAGAGTTGTAGTGATTTACTGTACATCTTTCCTTTTGGGTAACTTTAAGCGGTTGTTCGTTGTGTCCAGCACGAATTGTTTCGTTTACCCCGAGGAGGCGGAAGTAAATGAAGAGCTTTTTTTTTACTGCACATTCTTCGAAAAACAGTTGATTACTCCAAGTATAAATTCAGAGTATATATTTGTGTATTAACCAGTTCCGAAACGTACGTTTTACTTTAAGCGGCTGTTCGTTGTGTCCAGCACAAATTGTTTCGTGTACCCCGAGGAGGCGGAAGTAAATGAAAATTTTTTTTTTTTTTTTGCACATTCTTCGAAAAACGGTTCAGTATTCCAAGTGTAAATTCAGAGTATATATTTATGTATTAACCAATTCCGAAACGTACGTTTTACTTGTTCATCATTCTTCTAGGACTAGTTTGTTTACAGACGAAACCTTATTGTTTTCGTGTCTGGAACGCGTTACAGTCTCTCTCTCTCTCTCTCTCTCTCTCTCTCTCTCTCTCTCTCTCTCTCTCTGTGTGTAAGCGTTGTCCCTTGAGTCTGGCGAGTCTCTGGATCGGTGCAAGTTGTCAACAGATGCAGCTGATTAATTCAGGAGTTTGGGCTTTCCGCTCTCCTTGTTGATGTAGGCTACACCGTGACAACGCCCACCAACCGTTTTATTCCACCTAATTTTGACATTTGATGGATTGATTAAGCTTACTGTAATCTCCTCATCCCTTCGTTTGATACGAGATGCTTTTAATGTTCTCAGATTTCATGCCATTATTACGACTCCCGACCTTGTAATGTTTTGAGTTCTTTCAGGCGGGAAAGTCATTCTCTCCTTTTGAGTCCGTCTGACATCTAAAGACAGGACTCCTCTTCCCTCCAGGAACCTTTTATGTTTCTTTCGTGGAAATGAGTTTATTTCTACTTGAGAGAATAGTTCCATTAAACATTAAGGGTTCATATTCTTGTGTGGCCATGAAATTTTATATGTTTTTTTTTTCTTTTTGCTTTCATCTCAAACGACTGAATTCCTGCGTCTCAAAGATGAAGATGAATGTGAAGTTTTTCTCTGCAGTACCCTTGGTTCATTATTTTATTTTATTCTATCTTTCTTCTCTCTTTATACTCCCTTTTTGCCCTCCTCTTTTGTGGAATCTGACGGCATTATGCTTAATCTGAGGGTTGGTCTGTTTATTCAGGTCCATTATAAGAAGTTGACTTTAAGACAAAAATCAGTTGCTAAGTAGTGCTCGAGATCTGTAGAGAGAGAGAGAGAGAGAGAGAGAGAGAGAGAGAGAGAGAGAGAGAGAGAGAGAGAGATTTTAACATTCAAATATGAAAGACACACCCTTTTCTTTATAACTAAATTTCATATTTTCAAAAATCATTGTTTTCTTAAGCAAAGGCAAATTTATAACTCCATTTGTTTTTTCAGTAAATTTCGACCTGTATTTCTTTTGGTTATATGATTCTGCTTCGTAAAGTAATATTTAGATTTTGATCATTTATGTTAATTCATTATTCAGAAAGTATGCTCCGAAGTTTTTTTGCTCAAGAAGGGCAAAATTAATTGCATCTATTGATATTGTGAAGAGAAAGTATTTTGCTTTCTTCCTTGAAGTGTCTTTTTGTGGACAGTCAGCTCATAAATTCTTGGAAATGTGTGCCCATACTTTAGAAAACATATTAATCATTTCGCTTTCCTACGCGTGTCAAACAGCATTAAAAGATGTGTTTAACATGCTAATTAGAGGGCAAAATTTGCCCTTAGTGGATTATCAAATGAAATTTCCTCCCTATTGAATGTCCCTTGATTACTGTTTTCGCAGAACAAATTAGAAGTCCCGAATGTTTTTCTTTGATGTACAGGTTCCACCAGAGTTTTAGATCACTGGTGTGGACCATTGCAGTTTCATGTTCCATCGTTTCCATGCTTTATGTATTTATTTTATTTTATTTTATTTTTTTTACTTTTATCTTATTTGTTGATTTTTAAACGATTCCGTTACTTTTTTTTAACAGGGTTTTCAATTTTTTCTGGTGATGCTTCATTGATCCGTGGCCTTACAACAGATTTTGGTCAACGAAAATAAGTTCCTCTATAAAAAATGATTACCATATCTTCAGAATAAATTATCTTGACCTTCGGCATAATACTTTAAAAATTATGACTTGATGTGCACATCTTAAACACTAGCATTTGAAACATAACACAACCAAAGAAAGTTCATTAGAAACTAAACGTGAATTGTAGTCCCATTGGGGGCGAACGTTCAGGACGCGTGAAGAGCCATTGAGCAGTTCTCCGCCTCCAGACACTAGTATTTGTATCTTTTTTGGTGCTTTTTTTAATATTGTCCATAAGGTGAAGGGCAGAAAGACAGAACTTTATTCTTTAAAGAAACTATTTAGGTTTTATAGCTTACTTTGGTGTTCTGTTCTTGAAAAATAGCAAACTCACCTTAATATTTATCACATCTTTTTATAATGTAACAAGAATGCTCTCTCTCTCTCTCTCTCTCTCTCTCTCTCTCTCTCTCTCTCTCACACACACACACACACACACACACACACAAACATATAAACTTTAGTTACATTTAAAAGTATAATATTGAATGGAACAATAACCGAAATTACTTCTGAAATATCGCACCATAACCTTATGATTTAATTTTTGTGATTACACTCATCAAGGTGGGAATCGAGCCTCTCAACTCATTATTAATTCTTTTCGAAGTCACTTTTGAAATCAGACCCTGGAAATGGAGTTCCAGGAAAATTAACGAAACAAACAACAATCAGCTCCTTCTTCCATCTTTCCATTTGACTCCATCCGTCCGCATTGTGTAGAGATTAGCTCCCTTAAAGGTAGCTGTGAATCTCCGGACTGTTAGCCTAATTAACATCTGGCATCATCTTCATCATTAGGAAAAGAAGGGACGAATTCAGACGCCGATTTGTAGAGCCTTGGAAGGGAGTCGAGATGAGGAAACTGTCAAAGAAAATTAGGCTTTTCAGTTCTTTAGTCGTCGCCGCGTTTGGCCTAATGAGATCTTCCTGTCTCATATCTCGATTGCAATGGTATGTTTCTCTGGACGAGGATCTCTTTGCCTTTCTTTAGGACGGCGATTAAAGTGGGTTGTCTGAATTTGCTGATCGGTCTTGAATATTTGTGACTGTTGATCTAAGAAATGGATTAAAGATGACATGACACTCGATTGCGGCGGGTTGGAGTAGAAAAGGGCTTAGTGCTACATACACAATTCCCAAACTTCTTTGTTGAAAGCCAAGCATGTATAATATATATATATATATATATATATATATATATATATATATATATAAATGTATACGTGTGTGTATTCATGTATGTATGTATGTGTATATACAGTATATATATATATATATACATATACATATATATATATATATATATATACATATACATATATATATATATATATATATATATATATATATATATATATATATATACACACAGACATTTCTGTGCGTGACCTTGCTTGCATGCGTTTGTTCAAATCAACGCATGTACTGTACCTGCCTGAGTTAATTGCCCGTAAATATATATGCATGTAAAAAGCTTGGGCACCGTCATATCCGCTTTTTTTCATAACGTTCAGAGTCTTTGTATATATGTTCACTAAGCGGATGTTCCTCCGAACGAAATATTGAGTTTTAATCTCCATCCACGTGGCGAAATAAAATTCTGCTGCTAGGCAGTGACTTTGAAAATAACAGAAAATAACATTTCAGTGTATGGTGTGCTTGAGGCCCGTAGAAGATGAATATAATGAATACTGAAAGTGATGGATATGAATTCGTTAGTTTCAACAGCCAATCCTCTTCATTATTTCAGAAGTTCTTTGTCTTTGACCCTTACGATGTTCCTTCAGACAGGGGTAATGCTAGCTGCCGTATTCCGTTCCTTATGCAGTTAACAGTATGATTGGCTGGTTAGCTGTGTTGTTAAACTGGCGATGCCAAGCACAGTATCAACGTGTCAAATCCTGACATTCATGAAAGGAAAACTCCCACGAAGTTTGATCAAATAAAACACAAAGTTTGCACCAAACTACTCACACGATAATCTTCAAAGAAGTATTCTACCTATTTATTGTATATATATGTGTATGTGTATATACGTACTATATTATATAATATATACAGTATATATATATATATATATATATATATATAATATATATATACATGTATACATATATATATATATATATATATATATATATATATATATATATACATACATACAAACACACAAAAATCATCGTACCTCGTAAGCAATGAATCGGGTAGTTGATAGATAGACCCTTGCGGCGGTTGCCACCAGGTTTAAGGAGAGTTCTTGCCTCCTAATCTTAAAATACTTCTTGAGAAATGAAAGGCTCATCCCTTTCGGCCACAACCCACTCGAAGAGTCAAAAGGGTATGGCGAAAAATATAAACATGTATACAATACAAGTATAAAAACAATACAATACAAAATATAAACATGTATACAAAAGGAGAAACATTTCACTAAAATTCCTTCAGTTGAGTTTACTTTTGTTAAGTTTTTTTCCCAGTTTTTGAGGTAAAGGTGAATAATTGCACGCTTTCAATTACACATCCAGTTAGTGTGCTGCTTTTGATTATGTAATTCCCTGAAATGATGATTATCACAGAGGTTCTTTGTTGACTTATGTGAGTAATCAACCGCTAGAAATATGTGCCGTCTTGCTCAGCAGTCCGTGTCATATCTGAGATGAGGTACATGTATCATTCACGTATTTTTCAGTCCCCCGTCCATATCCGGTATCGGAGGGTGCGACGGGTTAGATAATCGTACCTGTTCAATTAAAGACCAATTTATGGTTCGCTCCCACTACCAATTAGAGCCATTTCATTTGCATCAGTCAGTAACCCATTTTGGAATTTTTCGATTCATCAGCGTTAGGCGATAATTTATTGGGTGGTCGAAACAATTGTTTACAATAAATTGCTTTAGCGGTGATGCTTCTTTGTTCATTTTTTCGTGTCATCATTCTGGGATTCACTGCTGGAGAGCATGTATGTATTAGTTTATTTTGATTAATTATGCTAAATGAAATCCCTTTTTTTTTCGAGAATAATCTGTACTTATGATTTGTCTTTTTTTTCTGCTGTTGAGAGAGAGAGAGAGAGAGAGAGAGAGAGAGAGAGAGAGGCAGGCTAGAGCAATGTTGCAAAGCCATGTTGCAAAATCACAGCTTGTGTCATACTCCCTGAAATACTGATGAAGAGTCCACGATTTATCGTACAGAAAATTGTCCCTTTGACAAAGGATACATTTTTCTCTTGCAACTGACACTATCACAGTGCGAAAAAAGAAAACGTCAGTACGTAGTACACTGGAGTCAGAACTGATTCCCGGTGCCATGAATGAAATAACTTTTATTTCTAAATTTATAAAGAGTCGTATACATCATTGTTTTTCCTTCTCGACTCTGCCAAACATTACACTGGAAAACTATATTTTATGACTATTTACTTACGTACTAAACATTATATCGTTCATAAAGCAAAAAAAAATGGATGTATTTTGTTATAACCTCCTCCTTCCTCTCAGCGTGATCCCTGTTCGAGGTCGTTGTTTTAATTGAGTCTACTGAGGATATATCTGTCGTGAGCGACTCATCTCATAACTGGTTTTGGCAGATGTTTCTCGACGGAGTCATTCCCGACTCCAACCCTTCCTTTTTATCCGGGCTTCGGACTGGCTCTGAGTTGGGCTGCCTTTCCCTCCCCCATTCCCGTATTGGCTAGTTTAATGTATGTCCCTATTACCCTTAGTCGTTTATGCTTTTTATTAATTTGACTCCTATTTTGTTATGACCAGTGTCACGCAAAATGGAACAGTCTCTCCTCCGGTACAGGTGGTTTAGTGAGTTTAGTAAACATTGCAGTTTGAATGTGCAGTTTGTTATAGGAATAAAAGAATGTGCATGAAAAGAAAATAAAACATAAAAGAATGAGTATGGAGAGAGAGAGTATACTGGTAAAAAAAACAAGTAACACAAAAGTGAAACTAACGGAGAGAGAGAGAGAGAGAGAGAGAGAGAGAGAGAGAGAGAGAGAGAGAGGTCATTTAATAAGCCTTAGACGTTATATTTAAAGAAACTTGAATAAAGTGGATAAAAAGTTGCTCCGACCTTCATTTGGCGTCTAATTCCCCTCAGCCTTTCATATTCCCATCTGCTCATTTGCCCCATTCATCATTCCTTTTCTAATGTTGCTCATTTTCCACCTGCTTCCCGTCACTCCTTTGTCATTAGTTAACTGTTTCGCCCTTACTGGAACGTATAATTTTGGTTATTCCACTTTCTGCTTTGCCAGTTTTATTCAGTTTACAAACACACACACACACACACACACACACACACACACACACACACACACACACACACACACATATATATATATATATATATATATATATATATCACGTCTCTCTCTCTCTCTCTCTCTCTCTCTCTCTCTCCCGTGCATTTCAACTCTGTTACATCTAATTCAGTTGGTGTTCACCAGTGCAAATTAACTTTTATATATTTTTGTATGCATATGTATGTATGTGTATTAGAGAGAGAGAGAGAGAGAAGAGAGAGAGAGAGAGAGAGAGAGAGAGAAAGAAAAGAGAGAGAGAGAAAGAGAAAGAAGAGAGAGAGAGAGAGAGAGTACCATTCACTTAATTATGAGTGAATGATGATATCAGGAGTTCACCAGACTAGTATGCATGACTCATGAATTTTTACTTTTAATGACACTGGAACGGTGCTCAGAAACTGATACGATAGAAAGTGGGTGACATTTATAGAAGAAAAGAAGAATAAGTCTCTCTCTCTCTCTCTCTCTCTCTCTCTCTCTCTCTCTCTATATCTCTATCTTTATTTATATATTATACATATGTTATATATATATATATATATATATATATATATATATAATATATAAGATGTTTTTCGTTTCTTTGATTATTTAAGTGCCATTTTCCTTCTTTATGACCTCTTTCCGATTTTTCTCCTCCCGTCTTAGTGTTATCTCGGTCTTTGTGGATTCTCTCTCCAAATTTACCCTTCCTATTGTCTACTTTATTGTATGCCCTTATCGGATTTCAATATCAACATTTATTCTGTTTCGTTATTATGTCTGTGCGGGCATTGACCTGGTTGCGCTGAGGTATTCTCTCTCTCTCTCTCTCTCTCTCTCTCTCTCTCTCTCTCTCTCTTCTAAAACAGGAAGGTACCTACTAAATTTTAACACTTGAAAATCTTTAGTTTTTGAGTACCTTATATGTATAAAGGCCATTTCTTACGTACGTGGAATCTGTGTGGCTATTACGATTATGAAATCTGCGTGAGATAGTTTCTTTATCGTCGAATCATGAATAGTTTACATCAGAAGTTGATCATTGGCGGGGGGCTGGGAGTATTTTTCCCGAGGTGTAACCGAGTCCCGTTACCTTTCCCTGAAAAAAGCGGGACGCCATATCCTGAAAACTAACTATTGAATTTTTTTGAAAATAATCTCATGATGTTTCCCCACACCCAAGTCACTTATGAGGTACGAGCCTAACTGAACCGAACCTAACCTAATCTAATCTAGGGGCATGGCAAAAAAACCGGTCCGTGTGCAATACTACCATACATCTCAGGATTTGCGGGCGGGGAGGATGAACCCACTTGATATTTTCACAAAATGCTATAAAAAAAATTTCTTCATCGAGTTTCAAGATGTTTTGTTAAGCTTACAGAAATATTCAGCCGCCGGTTTAACATTACCTTTCCCAACTTTACTTCGAAGTTAATAACTTTAATAACTTTATGAAGTCATTAAGTTTGTGATTGGCCTTCACTTTGAAGGTACAATTTTCTCAGTTAATGGGGGAAACCCAGCATCGTTATTTTCCCATTTCAGGTTATTAACCATAAATTATTATCCGTCGCCTTTGAAAATTTAATTTGGAATGTACGTTAGACATCGTTCATCTCTCGATTCTACCTTATAAATTTTCATAATAATTTGATACATAGTAATTTAAAATGATTGTTGTGAATTTTTACTTTGTTTAGACGTGGTTTTAATCGTATTCAAGCCATAAACGGGAGAATGGTCAAATTTTTCCGTTAACACTGCCGCTATAAATGCAGATGACTATCATCTAACTAACTTGTATCTGGAGCTGGAATGAGTAAAATGTGGTATATAAATACAATATTCATTGGCATAGACTAGCATCCATGTACTACGCACGTTGTCATTATCTAGGAACAGAGTTTTCTTTTCTCGAATGATTACCGTACAGTCTACTGAAATTTCTTTTCCGACTCATGTTTATTCATTACCGTCATTTCTGATACTGTCATCAGAGATTTGGTGCTTTCTCAAACTCAAACCATCCCCGTTGTGGATGTTCATTAAAGTTGAATGGAGCGTCCTGACAGCAAGGTTTTGCAAAGACCGGATGCATTCGGTGGATGGAGTGCTTTTGGACGCAGTTGAATGTTGAAATTAGTCAGCAGTGAGTTGGCCTCTTTGCGGTGCAACGTTGAATGTGTGTTGGTCTGTTTCGGATATCCATTTCCGTCAATACCCCAGCGGGTAAATAGAGAGGGGATTGGCTATTCATATTCCAGATTGTCTATGTTTTGGTATATTTTTGTAATCACTAGGTCGCAATTTTTTTTCACCTTTGTTGTTATGAGCTTAACTTTTCTATAGATACTAAGACCAGATTACATAAGGAAAGGAAGGGTATGTCTTCTTTAGCCATCTCCTTGAGAACTCTTTAAACTTTTAGTTACTTTAGCTTCCTCAGAAGTTCCTCTCTCTCTCTCTCTCTCAATTTCCCGAACTCGAAGAGTGATAGCTTTCCACTCTCCGTTCAAGTGCCGAAAGTTAAGTATAAATCTTCCTTAAGAGTCTTAAATGAGAACTGTGATCACAAGAATCGCTTTCGTCATTACTCATTTCCTTCCGTTCACCTTGCGAATCTTAGAAATCCTTGACCTAATGTATCCGAGCATCGTAGCACTCAGTGCTGTGCCCATATGCATGTCAAACACTCACATGCCATTATGCTTTGCTTATGTAATGTGATTGTTTATTTTTATCATGCTTTTGTTCATATAATCCAATAATTTTACCCTTATTCTTTGGGTTTCTGAAGCACCTCGCCAAACCTCAATCAGCGTGATTTTTCTCCTCTCTCCATATTTATAAATAATGCTTAAAGCGTGTTAAATGCTTTCCTATTGTTATTTAATTAGCACGAGAATTATTTAGTTATAAATTATTTTTTCAATTTGTATGAATTAGAGGACTGAAAAACATTCATACACAGAGGTGTGTTGTATGTATGAATGCTGCCAACGAGTAGCATAATACGAAGCCGATCCCACTCATTTCTCGTTACATATCCAATGTTAGTATTAGAAACACGTCGGAAGGAAGGATATGTTTGATATCCTTCTGTTCCTTGGTTGCGAATCGCCTCCTTGAGGAGCTTGTATTGTCGCCTCTCTGGCACAGTCCGTGAAACGCTCATGTGGAGGTGGAGGAGGTCTCATAATTTGACAGATCCGGATCCAGTTCACAGAGTTGTTTTTTCTGTGGGTGTCTTTTTCCCTCGGTATTTTTTCTAGCACATAAGTACCGTGTTCGCAGTTTAATTTTTAAGAACTCGTCCACTCACCTTTGGCACTAATTTTTTTTATTTTATACATTAACCTATAAAAGACAAAAATCATGATGTGCAGGTAGTAACCCGTTCTTAGTTTACGATACATAGCAAGTCAAGTATTAAGCAAATCCTCCAGTGATAAAGAACCGAATTATTTCTCTCCTTTTCAACGAACCGTTCTGCGAAGCCAGTATTCCATCCTTTATTAATATTCTAACTGCGTTTGCCAAAGATGATCCTGGTAATATGACATATCTGCATAAGTTATGACAGACAACATCAGTTCGATCGTGTAGTATTAATGCTCTGCCAACCGGAAGTTATCAGAATTACTTAAGCTGGCAGTGTTTCATTTTAATATATACTAAATCTTATTATTCATTGCCAGATAAACACAGTTTCGTAACTGTTAAAAAAAGTATTATATACAATTATAAGACATGGCATACATTGCGTGATTTTACTGCTTTGCATGTAGGCAGTTCAAAATACTCTGTTATCGCAGTCCTCGCTTAGTAATAATTGAGCTCTAATGGGTAGCTATTAAGTGCTGAATCATACACTCGTTGCCATTCCATTTAGTTTCAGCAGCATACGCGAATGGCTTGCTATTTTATGCTGAATGTGCGATCCAGGGGTGATTTGTGAACAGAAAGGCAGTAACGATGAATGGCCAACGGTTTCCCAATTAGAGAGTGGGGCAGGTCTTCGGCGTTAATGGGTCAGACGGACTGCCTATTAGCCGATGTGGGTTAAATGGCAAGCAGGATTATTTATGCAAAAATTTGGAGGAATTTCATATGATTTTTACCCATATTATCCAGTATTTTCATTAATAGTTGGAACATTTTTCTTTTGGTGGAACTTGACATACAGCTGCTTGACTTTTCCTTGGGTATGAAATTAAAAAACTCGTTCTGAGAATTACCCTTCATCTTCAGTATTGATGGCCAAGCTTTAGGTAATAGGATATGCATGACAATTCGCCAATTCACTGAACTGATTTGAATTTACATCGTGAGTCACGAATTTGTTTGCCTGCGTGCTTGCGTGCGCGTGTGTGTACACCGGTATGTGTGCGCATGCGTGCGCCAAAGATTACTTGATTTTACAGTTATTACCCTTAAGAATTTGTACCAGCTTGGACTATTTATCACCAAGGTCCTGCATCACTACTTGTATATGTATATATTTATAAATATTCATAAGTATGTTGCACTGTATTCTAGACTGAATAATAAAAGAAAATAAATATCAATCGATTTTCTTCAGTAATTCTTAAATTATTATTATTATTATTATTATTATTATTATTATTATTATTATTATTATTATTATTATTATTATTATTATTATTATTATTATTATTATCATATATTCCTTTGTTGTATATTGCAGTTACCTTTGATTAGCATTTGTTTTTATTCCAAATATGGATTTGTGAAGTTTACTAATCGAAAAGTTCAACCTTACTAATAGTCTTTGTAATCTGCCCTTCTATACAACCGTTTATAAAGGTAATGCTGTATACCCAAACCTTCCTCCTTACTCAGAAAAGTCTAATGCAACTTAATATAAATCCTAATCCCAGTGATTTTGTTCACTGATAAATGAACATCAGAACGTAAAACTAAGAGTTTCTGATGCTCTAAAAAATTGCTGCCCGTATTTTGAGAAAGAAACGTGTGATGGACAAAACTTCGTGACCCAACCCGGGTTTCCTATTTTTGGTTAATCCCTCGAAGTTGGTCAGACCCGGAATCGTAGAGGCTTTGCATGAAGAGTTCCAGCGCTGCGTCAGTGCGTAAGTTGAAAGGGTTTACGAAGTACAAGCACTCTCTCTCTCTCTCTCTCTCTCTCTCTCTCTCTCTCTCTCTCTCTGTCTACGTGTATGTGTATGTGTCTTTGTTAATTGTCTTTGTTTTGCGCTGCCATACTTAAAGAATGTTTTTAGTAATATCTATATTGAAACGAAGTTATTTATTACTGATTTTCAGGAATTGAGAAATTGGTTTTATTCATTATTTCTGTAATTTATTAGTTTTTTCTCTGAAAATATTTTAATTATATGTTTATATGAATATCGAAGGAAATATTTGTGAGTAGTCTATTTCCTAACCTAAATCAGAATTAGGAAAAGTCCTTTATTTTTGTGTACAAATTTTATAGCAGATTTTCGTCCGAACTTGAATTTTGCTTCAGATTTTCTCAATATCTCAGAATATCGATGCATTCCTCCCCAGTTTATCCAATTACTAGAAAAAAAAAAATATGAGTAACATTTTCCAACCTAATGGCTTACTCATTCAGCAGTTAATTTTCCTTCGTATACTTCAAATTCTTCACCAGTTTTATAGTTTCATTATAAGTTAAGGTTCTAGATAATATTAAAGTTCCCATTTAGTCAATTAACAATAATCCTCGTTCTGTATGCTTTCCCAGTAACTCCAGTTTTATTACCGATATATTTACATCAGCTTCTTGTTCCTGCTCTGTAAATAAAATGATTTTATTTGTTTATCTTATTTCCATGGTAAACACTTTCATTCTTTTACTCACCCAAAAGTATTATTTCCCATTACATCGTAGTTTTAATTTTTGTTTCATGGATTTTTTCCTTCAAGCATTTTAATAATTTTTTATTCTCCAGATTGCTCTGTTTCACTCTCGGCAAGATTGACGTTAAGGGGAAGTGTCTTTTTACTCTCCCTTTTCATATTTCACTTCTTTCTGTGCTTGCTTGAAGAATTAACTTCCTGACTTACTCTAAACCTATTGTTTTTCTTCTAGTGGCACCAAAAGATGTCTCTTGCGAATGCTTTAATGTTTCCTCCACAACAGTTTTCCCTGTTTTTCTTTATCAAGATTTGTTTTTTTCTTTCTTTCTTTATTTGTTATTTTCCATCTGTACCAAAGAGTTTTTTTTTTTTTTGTAGTAGAGCTCAGTTTTGCCCTTTTATTATTAATTTCTGCTTTCAGGCTTATTTAATTTTTCTGTATGTTTGTCTCTGTTTGAACTGACATTTCCTGTGAACTTATGTTTGTGATATAAATTTGACTTGCTTTTTAGTCTTCCATAAAAGAAAACTGTTGAGATGGCTTTGTCTGTCCGTCCGCACTTTTTCTGTCCGCCCTCCCTCAAATTGGTATGTTGATCATCCACCCTCCAGACATCAGACAACCAAATTGCAGCCCTCTAGCCTTTGTAGTTTGTATTTTATTTAAGGTTAGGCCATAATCGTCCATCTGCAAACGATATAGGACCAGGCCACCCACCGGGCCATGAAGGTTTTGCCCTTCATACAGCATTATACGCTGTACCACCGAAGAAACTTCAGCGCAGTTTTCATACACTCAGTAACCTCCAATAATATCGCAACCCTTTTTTATTTAATTATTTTGATTGTCGAAAAATGAGCAGTGCTTTTTTTTTTTTTATTTTTACGGATTTCAGATCATTATTTGCTCTGGCTCTTTCTGCTAACTTGCTCATTTCTTATTTTACAATAAGAAATCGAAGATATTTTAGAAACATATATGAATAGGGTCTCATCCATTATATTATAAAAGTGGGAACAATACTAAATTGATGCTAAGTGCAATGATTTGAATGTACTTCCAGTTTGTTCATTAAACACATAAATGATATCTTATGCAATCCCAATGATTGTTCTGGAGAAAATATGTATTGTATAATACACAGCAAAAGTCTATCTGTTAATTAGTTTGCAAGATGACATACAGAACTTGAAGAGATTATCCGAAATGTCACAACTATATATATATATATATATATATATATATATATATATATATATATATATATATATATATATATATATATATATATATGAAAGAATTGTTATCAAGATGAATTTCGGCACATATCTAGAGGTCGTTCACTCCCCTTGAACAGTGCACATCTTCGCTTAACATTCGTAGTACATCCATCCATTTTCATAAAGCAGAATGAAGACGGGTCTTATGCGCCTCTTAAAAGAACCGAACTTACATTTTTAACCTATTTTCATTCTACCAGAAAGGTTTCGGCCATAAGAATCCGTTTCAGCTCCTTTTACTGCAGAATTTCCACATTAGATTCCAGTGCTCTATCATTTCGGTGTCGCCCTGGGAACTGTTCCGGATCCCTGTCACCATTCATGAGCCGTGACACGGTTTCGCTCTCAAGACAAATCGACTCCTTCTCCGCTGAAAGTCATATTTCAAGTTCCTTTTTTTTTTCCGGAAGACTTTTCTCACTTTATTTTGGCGCACAATACCGGCTGTCTTGTGCCCGTCACTAGAGAAGTTCCGTTATACGAAACAAATCACGGCCCAGGTGTACAAAATTGCAAGCCCGACTGACGTGGATACCTAGATTTAGCAATGCCGTGGAACAAGCGTACCAGATGCGTGTATTTTTTCTCCTTAGCTTACGTGGTTGAGGGCGACCTGAGTCATCGTTAGGAACAAGAATTTGTAAATTTTCATTTGTGCAATGATTGTGCAATTTCAGGGGTATTGGTATGCTGGCGTACATTATTTATTAAGAAAATACTTTTGTTAAGAGTATATTATTTTATCACATGTAAGACTTTCATTTCAAGAGTGATATGTATTAGTATATTTTACATTCCGAAAGCTCAAGTTTTCGGAAGTTAAACCTTACAAACAATGAATTATTCATTCTTCAGAGTCGACCTTTTTAGTTATAAGACGACAAAGTTTTAGTTTTGTGAAATGTATTTCACATCCGAGACAGAATTCTCTCTTAAGGCGTTTCTTGTTACTTGTTCGTGTTATCATTCTTACTATTATTACAGAGAGAGAGAGAGAGAGAGAGAGAGAGAGAGAGAGAGAGAGAGAGAGAGAGAGAGAGAGAGATATCTTGTAATTGATAGGTCGAAATACAATCTCCATTAGTGAGTAAATTTTTAAAACCTATTTTGGGTAACATGGAATAGCAGATACATATTTGCAGCGAACTGGGGAATTAATTAATTTAATCAATTCATCGGTCGTATCACTGACATCTTTTTGCACTGATTGCAGCTGGCATCACTTAGGAAATAATTTACATATTATGATTTAGTACAAGGGGAATTTTTCAGAAGGAAGTTGTATGAAATATGATGAAAAACATTATGGAAAGAAAGTCACTTATGGTGACTGAATGAAAATAGATTCACAGATGGAAAACATTAGTTGAAAGAGAACGAACATCATTATATGAAAACACCTTCGTAACGTGTTATCGAAGGTCTTACAGGTTTGTGATGACCGTGATTGCGACCCAGACCAACCTACTTTGCCTGTACCTATCCCATTTAGCTTGCGTGCTGGGATTTCCCTACGCGCTTTTTACAAGAGGTTGCTTCTCTTTCTGTACAAGGGCTTGATTTTGCTTGCTTGCACAAAATGGGACACTTTGTTTTGCACTGCATGTAACAAATGACTGCATTCTTGTGGGGTCATTTAAGAAATTAAACATACTGCAGTATCCAATATTTTGAATACTATTTCGACGTTGAAGCATTTTCTGTTCTGTTTGTGTTGCGATATTCTAACCCCACGATACTCAAATTTGCCCTCAGTGACGAATAATTGTGAGAAGCTCTGGGTAATTTTCCACGAAATCGGCTTTAGGAAATTCAGAAAGAAATAAGTTGCCTTCCCTGGGAACTTTTGTGTTGGGAGTCAACGTATTTTCACTGCAAGTTAGGTTCCTTGTTTCATAAAGTTAGTCTTATCTGGAATTTATGGCGAGGGAGAGAGAGAGAGGAGTTTGTTGTTGGACAGACTATATCATTCACTAAATAAGACAATTGCTTTTATTAATAACAGAATTCGTGTTATACACACAAAAGGCACACTCACACACGCATTCGTTTGCTCATATTTTATTCACGACACATTGCTTGTTCTTTCAAGCAGATTATCTTTAGCTGTGAGGCAGATATACCATGCTTCTCTCATTATTGAACCTCCCTGAGTATAATACTGATTCTCTATACTCGTGACAGCTGGCAGTTAGGGAAAGGAAAAAAGGAAAGAAAGCACTTCATTAGGAAGTACTTCTGAAGGTTTTTTTTTTTTTGCCTGTTGCTTGTTCGAAAAGGCTATTTATCTTGTATATTATGTCAATCCCAGCCCTCTGAAAAGTAAAAGAAATAATACTTTTTTATAAAGTAACTTTTAACTGTATGTCGTTTCTTGCACCACTAACGGGTCCATAATTCAAAGATTTTGACAAAAAGAAGTGTATTTATTAATAATTGGGGAATCCTTGGCATGAGCAATGAGTGTTATAACAGCTGACCTACGTTTTGAAGTAAAAAATACCTGTATATCCGTATGATTATTCCTCGTAAAATGGTCCTGATATACCATCGTTGCGCCATTGACTAATAATACATCACAGAAACAAGTAAACAACAAACCAATTCCACGTTTTCTTTAGTGAAGGTTCTTAGAAGCTATGCTGGCCCCAAAGTGGTAGACTACAGTATCTGCAAAAATACAAAACTGAGAAAAATGGTAGATACTGCAATTTTCCCTTGCCGTACTGCTGATTTTGTAGATACTGCAAATGGGAACCCCCTAAATACTCGTGGAAAGCATTGAAGAATCATTCTGAAACTGCAGTAACTTGTGTATTTTGTGCTTCACGAGCCCAGTAGGTGGCATATCTCAATTTCGAAAATTTTGCAGATACTGCGGTTTTCCATTTTAGGGCAGTATGGGTCCTTTATGATTTCAGTTGGCCCGAGATCCTTATTAAAGGTCAATGGAAAGTAACATCTGTTATATGTCAATAGATAGGAATCTCAACGACCATAGAGGAATCGTGAGTGGTGGTGGGTGTGGGGGGTTGGGGGGGGGGAATCCTTAATGCGTTACTAACGTTTTCAAAATAAGTAAGATATTGACTCTTTCAAAAGAAAATTATAACAGCAACACTGGTGAAAATGCTAAAACGATTAAATAAACCTAAAAGTGTTAACCTGACCAGGGTAGGGAAATTCCAAGTGTTCTAATTGAATTTGTAAGTAACGACCAGCCTGTGAAACCACCAAAATTGATATATTGAACCTAATACAAGGTTATCTTTTTTAATAATCAAGCCAACGCTTTTTCTCGAATCGGTAATCCTAAAATATACATGAAGGATTTAGAGACATGACATATTCTCTAATTACTCGGGATGGCTCCAAGCTGTTTTGCATAAGAGCTCTCCATCATGAGTAACCTGGTGAGCACTTCATTTACTCAGTGAATATTTAACCAGTCATGACTATAAAACCAACCTATTCTATTTAATCCTAGCAATTTGACGTTGTGATCTCACTCTATTTTCTCGCACCTCCACATCCCACACCCACACAACTATCCCATTCCCACATCTTCCCTTTCGCACTGCTCTCCCACATCCTAGGCTTAATGTTTTTTGTTCGTTTTTGCCTGTTGACAGGAGTGAATGTGTCGATTAGAATACGGACTCAAGTTCTTGAGGCAGGAAGATCCCTTATGTCGTAACTGCGTCAAAATGCTTTAGTAATGCGACCGTTGTCCGCTGGACTAGTGTTTTTTTTTTTTTTTTTTTTTTTTTTTTAGGGGGAAAGTTAAGTATACCTTAGTTTTACCAGACCACTGAGCTGATTAACAGCTCTCCTAAGTTAAGTATATCTTAGTTTAACCAGACCACTGAGCTGGTTAACAGCTCCCCTAGGGCTGGCCCGAAGGATTGGATTTATTGTACGTGGCTAAGAACCAACTGGTTACCTAGCCACGGGATCTACAGCCTATTGTGGAATCCGAACCACATTATGACAAGAAATGAATTTCTAATTTCTATCACCAGAAATAAATTCCTCTAATTCTTCACTGGCTGCTCAGAGAGTCGAACGCTGGGCCGACAGCGTGCTAGCCGAAAGCTCTAACCCCCGTCCAATGAAGAACTAACAGCTCTCCTAGGGCTGGCCCGAAGAATTAGACTTATTTTACGTGGCTAAGAACCAGAACCAATTGGTTACTTAGCAACGGGACCTACAGCTTATTGTGGAATCCGAACCACATTATAGCGAGAAATGAATTTCTATCACCCGAAACAAATTCCTCTAATTCTTCATTAGCCGGCGGAGACTCGAACTCGGGCCTAGCGAGTGCTAGCCCGCAACTCTATCGACTCTCCTAACGAGGAACTAGAGATAAGCCTGTTAATGAGATCACTATTTTTTTTATAGTACAGTCATGTGTTATATTTTGTCGCGCTAGCGTGCCCACACAAACGTTCATATATTTCATCATAGGCCTACATCATTGATCGCCGTGGCAGTAGGCTGGTTACTGAAGTAAGTTGAGCAGTATCACTCACACGCAGCATACTATTGCTCCCAAATTTTTTCTTCAATATTCTGTAAGCTTTCAACATGCACCCTAGACAGTAAAATTTTGGGCACAGGACTAAAAATTGCGCAGAAATCCTGATCGTCTAGGTGTGAACCAAAAGGAAATACCGTTGCCTTGCCTCTCATGTGAATAAAACATGAGCTCTCAAGTACTATTAATCATCAGTTATTTAGTTATTCGCTTATCTTTTCGTTGAATCATTTGTACCAGCATAAATTCATGTTTATGTACATGACATTGATTTATTTCATATTTTTATGAATGGTATTTTAGTCTAATGGGTAATTTGTCAGTAGATTGCATCTTATAATGTAGGCCTAACCTTATCTGACGTTCTTGAAAAACGTTCTTCTTTACAAAGATAAGTTTTAGTTTTAACTTATATAATAAATCAATTAATCCTATTGAAAATAACTGTTTTTGCTTTAACCTCTACAGGAATGAATCACAACGGGGCACCATGGGTTATATTTCGTTGTTCATTTGCTACCTACCAAAGGTCTTGATATCGAAGAGGACTGGAACCAAAGTTGCCTGTCGCGGGTAAAACCAATGTATGGGAATTCATTGCATAATAGCCCACTTCTTGCTTTGAAATAGTGTCGGTTAGGATGGTTTACTATTTTGGTCAATTAACTACATAATATAACCTGTTGCTCCTACATTTGATATGTTTCATGTATGGAAGCAGCCTTAGACTAATTCTGCAGTAAATCTTTGGATATAAGGATTGTGTAAAATAAAACCCCATAAACTCAAACAATTTTATTAATGAAAATGACTGATTCAGGGGACCTTTCTATAAAGTTAATTCCTAGAATGTAATGATATGAAGTAACCAAAATCCGTGTTATTGGAAAGCAGTGGGTTAACAGCGTTCTTTAAATACTTCACATCATAAATTTAAGTATTCTGTACTCTACAGACTTTGGAAGTGAGGTGACTCGTAAATCTGTCTTTTTTTTTTTTTTTTTTTTTAAGCTTACGACGCCATCTGAATGCGGTGTCCAATCCTCTTAGTATCTTTTAGTTGCTGTTTACAGGAAAGCAAGACTTTTCAGCTACATTTTGATGTAAATTTAAGCGCAAGCATGATTGGAAGAAGAGGGCGCGTGTTATAAATTGTAAAGGCCATTAACAATAATTTTACATGTCGTATGAAGAGTCACAAAATACATGCAAAGTAACTTGAATTCAAGCAAATAAATAAATAAATAAAGTATATTCTTTTGAGCGAACCTAGTTAACACTTGCCCACTGCGTTTTAGATGTTCAGTTACTTCGTGGAGAAATTAAAGCTGTACTGAAGTATATAATCTTGCTTGAATGCGTCGTGTGACATTTCAGTGCATTTGAAATACTTCCCCTTAATCTTACTCTTGGTTAAATGTATGTCTTCTTAATAGCTTCTGAACATAAAATTAGTAAAAGGACTTCTTTATACTTTCATGTTATTTTGACTATATTTTCATGCACCCATTCCAACTAATTACTGTTTCTGCGAAACGGAAACAAAGCTTCATCTAGGTCATGGCGTCACATTTTTTGTCTGAAAATCAATGTAAATCTTTGCTTTCAAGGTCCCCTTTCTTGGCAATTCCATAGTGCAAAAATTAGAGATTACGTTAATCCTAAAGTAAAAGTACTCAATGTCCTAATTCAAAATTATTTTTCTGCTTTATGCTCACACAGATTGGTTTCCGGGGGCGGCAAGAAATAATCCATACACAAACAACTTTTTGCAAAACTGAAGGCGAATAAGTAATACCTCTTCTTCAGAACAGTGCAACTATTAACCTGTAATAATAGTCTACCAAGTCCGACAGCTCGTGTTTCTTAGCAAAGTTAATGAATGGATCAAGTGCACCAAGTATTTTTTGCTCAAGACTTATAGAATCAGGCTTCTCTTCGATAATCTTGCATATATTCTTATTGTTGTCCCAAAAGTGGCCTATTTTACAGCGGCATAGTAAATGGTTTGGGACGTAGAAAGGGTCTTGTGTTAGTGGGTTACAAGAGTGTTTCATCTCCTTGTAGTAATACCGCCCAACACAATTTTGTGCCCTTTTTTCGTGTACATAGCCTTCTTTGCAAATGCAGGTGACATTAATGGATTCTGTAAGGAGACGGTGGAAGTTCCTGTTGTCCTCAAACTTGACATGGCATTTGCCCGTACTTCCTTTGCTTGTGCAGATATCCTTGTCAGTGCCTAGGTCCCAGCAAGGTTTAGGACAGAAGGCTCCAAAAGCGCAGTCAGTAGGGTTCAGATGATTGTAAGAACAAGGCTTCGATATACTGAGATACTTTACGTTGTGTGTAGTATACCAGCACATGAATTGCATAGATGTTAGGAGGAATTTATAATGGTCGACTATTTCAGATGCATCAGTGTTTTTTAAATCTGGTGGACTAGGTGTCCCTGAAACCAGCGGATCGGTTTGCAGGCAACCTGTCCAGCTCAGATACGTATCTGTGTACTTTTTCTTTATTTTCAAAGCCGTGCAGTTTGAACCGAACGCCTTTTGAGTGGCGGAATCTTGACGACGTAGCCAGGCTTTTATTGTCAATCCATGTGATGCGAATGCCTCTGACAGAAAATCCACACACTTCAGAAAGCCTCTCTTGCAGGAAAATGCTACTGATTGGCTATGCGGCATTATTCGATAAGGAAACCTGGTTTTAATCGATACAGAATCATTTTCTAGTTTGCTGAAAATTGGATCCAGCATGTTTGTAAAGAATTCGATGCCATAGGCGATACTTTCGATTTTGTATTTCATCATAATATCAAACTGTTTGGTCTTCTCAAGTCCACTTACGTCTGGTTTTTCTGGGTTAAAAAATCTAAAGCTTCTGAGGCTGAAACTGTTCTTGGCGGGTTCATTCACCTCTTCATCGGTTACGTTTTCTGCATATGCTACTGAAGTCAGCACAGCCACTATCAGACTCATTACTTTTAAACGGCCGAATTTCATCATATCGTTGGTTCAGACTGGAACACTGTTTCAGAATCTGTATAAAATGTTATTAAACAGTATTAGTGAATACATTTTCCTGCTTAGTGACTCAAAATCACATTTTTTTTATGAATGTCTGTGGTAAATAATTGTTAGTGGATTGCCTAATGTCTAGCAAAGGAAAGAAAATGTTTTATGTGAGTAGATGTCAAGTAGAAAAGCTTCAGGACTTATAAATTAAGCAGAATTATAATGTATATCTGTTTTACACACACACACACACACACAAATTTATTATCTAGAAGTTACACAGAGCATTCAAGATAGAGGGAAAATGGCACTATGTTCCATTACAAAAGAGAAATAGTGAAGTTTAAACTTTGATGCTTGTGACACAACCTCATTTAGCATCAACGCAGCAGAAATCAACTCTTATTTCGAACATTCTAATAGACGCATATAACTATGACTTACGTTTCAAAAAAAAAAAAAAAAGGAAAAAAATTTAGTTCATAACACGTGCAATACATGAACGGAAATCGCGCCTCTGGTGCGCGTGCTTTCTGAGTAGTCACTTTATTTGAATTGGGGCAGTTGAATCACAGATAAGATTTGGCCGGCTCTGTACCATCACCTGCCCTTGCATTAGTCGGAGCCTTAAGGTATTGAAGTGGCTAAGGGGCCTAGTGTAGACTTGTGTGCTGAGTGCCTCTGCCAAACCAGTAAAGACGACAGGTTTGTAGGTTCACTGGCCTGTTTGACGGGGGAAACCCACTGTTTCCGTGTAGTAGGCTAACAATGGCATATCGCAGGCTTACTCGAATGTAAGTGCTTCAGTAACATTCATCAATAAATGGGCTAATTTACTAGAGAACACGAAAAACTAATAGTATCATCAGAAGTACAAAAGGTGAGATAAAGGTCCCGTCTGTTATAAGTAAAATATTTCATAAAATTAGCCAGCTTAGTACTATTACAGTTTATTTCATTTCATCTGTCCACTCACCAACGTAGGTTTTAGATAGAAGCGGGACAATACGCATAGCTAGATCTCGATGAACTGCAATCAATGTTTCCAGTATCGTAGGCTTACTGTGATAAATTCTTGCGTGTAAATTGCACGAGTAGGATGATGTTCGAAATATCATGGAATATCGTCAATGATGCTGTCTGGGAAAGGTGACAGGAGCAACTACCTCAATATTGGTTGGAGGCCGGGAAATTTCAGTTTATGCAAGAGTGGTGTTGCGATTTTCTTTTCACAATACTTTGCATATTTATATAATTTTCTTGAGCATTCAGATCATTAAAACAGCTCAGTGACTGTGCAATTTCAGGAGTATTTTACCAAACTTATAGAGCAAAAGTTTGAAATCTCATTGAGTTCCCGGGATCCTTTGTGTATTGATGGCATACGTACGGCATAAAAGGCTAGCCTAGACTTATTTTTTTTTTTATGTAAGGTACTGGAATAACATTTGGATAGAATGAATAAATAAAGGTTACAATAAGAAAGTAATTTTGATTGATGAAATGAAAGTATGTTTAAAAGAAGGCCAGCGAAATAAAAAATACCTGACGAATAGGCCTATCGTTCGATTGTCAGTGCTTTGTTGTTCTAGAGGTCAACATCAATAGAGGGTGTTTTTCCAGTTTATGGATGTGGATATAACTTTGGTATCATAATAAAGTTATTTTCATATTCATGCAGTGAAATTGTACATAGAATAGTTGGAATGATAAGGAAATCTTGTAATCTGAACATTTTGTGGACATAGGTCTATGTGTAGTATGGCCCTATACTTGTGAGATAAAACATTATTACTGAAAACCCTTGTTGGTTTGTGCTTGATCAGAGTAGACTGTTTTATACAAGTTCGTCTTTCGTGTGTTTGTACTGGTACCAATATTATCGATACAAGTCGGCATGTTTATGATTTGTATAAGAAGGTATGAGGGTTCTTTGTATGTTTAAACATTCAAATATGTTACTAAAGAAATTGTTTAATATTTATCACGATAAGCCAGCGGTATCGGAAACGTTAATTGTCAGCCAGTCACGATCTACACATGCGCATTGCCACAACTTCACTGGACAGATGGAATGAACCCGACTGTGGTAGACCTTTTTGCCTTCAAAAGAAATGCCTTGCCGCCAAGTAAATCAGCGCACTCACTAGCACTATCCTAGGTCTAAATCAGGAGGCTTAAAATTGGCTTACAGAACCTACTAAAACACCAGGGTGAATAATTCCCTTACCAATGAATTTTTTTGCAAGGAGAGGCCCGAGACCTTCTAGTTGTGCATCAGATTCAGATGGCTTCCAGTAGAATACTGAAGAGGTGACTTACTGACTTCGGTGACGGGAGAGACTGAGAGATAGCATGGGATACGACGTCGCTATCTGCTTATTTCGATAAATGCTGAGCATCAGCATTTTTTTATATGATGCTGTTTTCGAGTGGGATTTGCTGACTTCGTCAGCGAATAGCTATACGTTATAGTTGTTTTTTTTTTTTTTTTTTTTTTTTTTTTTTTGGCGGAAATGTAAAGAGAGTCGTTAAATTTCATATGTTTACTTGGTAATCCGAATGAAAGTTTTATCTAATAACCAAAATTTCGCCATCAAATTTATGTCTGTGAACAAATCTACCGAATCGAGTGACTGGGAAAAAAAATATTAACGTTATAAAATAACATAAAATAACAAATATACTGTAAGAATTAAATTAAATAAATGAATGGGGTGGAAGAAACCAGTTTTCAGTTTCAGGAATGCGTTAGGCCTAGGTTACTGAGCTCTTGCCAATACGTACGGAAAACTAGTAATTTCCTCTGTAGCAGGATATCAACAAATATTGTAAAAAATTAAAAAAAGTTCATGACAGAAACTGACATGGACACCATTTGATACTACTGTTGGTGGCATGACATAAAACGATACCAGATAAATAATCGTCTATATGACAGTTTCTGGGTTTTTAGAAAGCAAAATATTAAACAAAATCATCCCACATAATGTATTGTGGTTAAAATATGTTGAAGACATAACATGTATTTGAAAAGGGAACGAAACTGTGAATACTCCCATGGACAAATTGAATTAACTGGTCTCATCAGTAAAATTCTTGGATTACTTTATACATAGTAGTAGCCATAGGCTTAAATATAGTGTGAATAGATAACCTACCAATACTTCAGCCTCCGTAGACTTTTATTCTTGGCAAAGCAATGCAATAAAGAAATCAGTTTTCACGACCATGTGTCGGAGACCGTTGCATTTAAGAAGCTTTGTGTAATTGTTGGTGAAATAGATATAATTGGGAATAAAGTTAAGAAATTAAAATATCCCAAGTTGATGTAGCATTTAAGAACAATAATGCAGTGAAGCAACTATTTATAAAGAACTCTCCCGACAGTACTAAGGGATGTATATATCAAGTCCCATGTAAGTCATGTGGCAACTTTTATATAGGTCAAACTGGAAAATCATGTATGTATGTATGTATATATATATATATATATATATACATATATATATATATATATATATATATATATATATATATATACAGAGAGAGAGAGAGAGAGAGAGAGAGAGTTACATATATAAGTAGTACTACAAGAATCTGCATCTTGTGATTAAAGCATCACTAGTCGAAAATGAAAAATGTGTATGTATATGTATATATATATATATATATATATATATATATATATATATATATATATATATATATATATATATATATAGAGAGAGAGATATAGATAGAGAGAGAGAGAGAGAGAGAGAGAGAGAGAGTTACGTATATAGGTGGTACTACAAAATCTGCGTCTTGTGATTAAAGCATCAGTACTATAGTCGGCGAAAATGTCCAAACCTGTGATTTTTTTTACTAAACCCTCCTTGTACTAAAATTACTGTTATTATGTAAATGTGTTTATCATGGTATTTGCCTCTTCTTTTTCGTAAAAAATGTTTGAAAGAGGCTTTTTTTATCGAATTTTCCTTACTCGTACTAAATTTAAAGGTATTTGATGTATGTGTCATTTGCCTTGGCGCATAATTTGTAATTTCAATGTTATCATTTAGCTCAATTTGTCAAGGCGTAGATCATGCAGTCATACATAGAAAACTCATTGTTTTTCCCTACTTGAAATGAAGAAATTGATTTCACTAGTGACGAATGCCTACTATTAAATCAGAAATATCCCGTTGTCTCAGCACTGAAGTTTTCCTCTCGCATTTATCATTTATTTTGCAACAACAGATTATATTATTTGCTTCACAGCTTACATGTCACACGATGTTAATATCTCTTGTGTACATTCAAAATCGTCAATAAGGAGAATCTGGTAACTGAAATAGATTTAGATAGAAGTGGCTATTTATTCTACTATTGTTATTACTAAATTGATTTAACCAGGCACCTGAGCCGATTAACGGCTCTCATAGGGCTGGTCATATTTGTTCTACTGAGATGTGTTCATTTGATAGGAAGGAAACTAGAAAACCTTGGTTTAATTAAAGTATATTTTCGTGGGTCAAAAATATTATGATTAATATTTTTCACTTTGTTCTTTCATTATTCATTTTTTGCATAGGCAGATTTTGCTTCAGTTTCCTCTGAAATATAATAATTAATGGTTTGTGTTCACTATCGACGAATGCGTATCTATTTTTGCGTATGCTGGTTCGTGTACTTTATACACATGAAAATTATGAATATGGCGTCAAAGTGTAGTATTATGTTTTCGTCCATTTGACTGTGTTAACATTAACCGTCATTAGCTCGGCGGGTATTTTCAAGTGATTTACCACACAACGACTGAAAAGGGAGCTACTATTATACCAGCCGGGTAAAAATGTGCTATTTATTTACTGAAATAACGTTGCCCTTGAATTACATGCAACTTAACAGAGTGGAAACTCAACCAGATATCAGATATACTCCGCGTGTTTTTGCCCAAATGACTCTACCATGGACATTCAATTGTTGATTTAGTGCTTGTCATTTGACAGTTTTATGTTGGGTGGAAAAGCATTATTACAGAGAGAGAGAGAGAGAGAGAGAGAGAGAGAGAGAGAGAGAGAGAGAGAGAGAGAGAGAGAGGCTAGGGTGGTTTAAAATGTGGAGGTTGTATGATAACGCAAATCATATTTTGAAAATAGCTGTAGTTTCTTAAAAGCTTTTGAATGTCTGGTAAAGCTAGACTTTATTATCGTTGCCGAGTATTTATATTCATGCCTCAAATTGCTGAATTAAGGACGGAATGTTCCCATCTTGTCCTAAGAAATTTTTGTGATATGTATCTATCTATACATTAAAAACTCAGTGTATTACGGTGGAAAAAAAGAGTTTATTTTATTTCGGTATATCTAACTTAAGTGTTCCTACTGATTTGTTCACATTTAAAGAAACCTTGATACGAAAATGTATTTCACACACACACACACACACACACACACACACACACACACACACACACACACACGTATAACTGGTAACTTTAAGTGAAATCACTAACAATTCTAGTATAAAGCGGATAACGCTAACTACAATATAGTGAATCTCAGCATATGAACAACTAACATAAATAGAATAAGGGCAGGTAAATATCTATGTAGACCAATAAGCAACTGAATATTTGTTTGCAGTAAAACGCTTGCTGTAAAACTGACGTTTGAGCTATTCTGATACACTTACCAGTGTTGTGCGATTGTACAGTATATTTTAAGTTCCTAAAACACATCTCGAACCTAAAGCACAACTTGAGCATTGGTCTTTCAAGAACTTAAGAAAGCTGCCATTTACTATTATATTGAACGAGGCAGTTACTTTGTTTGGGGTGGGGCTGAATTCAGATATCTGATATCTCATTCTTTCGTCAAGATTCTGTTCCGTCTCTTTCGTTGTTTCATGTCACTTCAGATAAGGATGTTGACGCTTCTCCCTCAGTTAATGAAGTTAGGTCTAGGGAATACGGAATATTTTTCTTCAGACAGATACGAAATGGTAGAAGTATTTCCTCATTTAAGGTTGTGTACGTGAGATATGGCTCCACCTATTTCTGTCTTTTACGAGTTGACAGAAGAATTTGTCAGTCATTTGGAAAACGTAATGTTTAATCTCTGGAGGAAAATTACAAAGTATTTCAGTTTAGAAAATAAGGAGAATGAAAATTACCAGTGTTTCTGTTTTATTTTTGTGAAAATAGCTAAATTTTTATTGTTTAAATACTCTGTTATAAAATATCTTACCAGCTTTCTTTTATTACTTGTTGTTGCTAAATATCCTGGATATGAATTATTTGGGGTCCATCTTTAATAGTTTTATTATTTTCAAGACATTAGGTACACCTCGTTCTTACAGCTAAGTTGAATTTTATTGAAATTATCTTGAGGTATGCTTCGAAATATGGCCTGATTTTTATATTTGAAACATGTTTGTGTCGTGGTTCTATTTCTAATACTTCAGCCCTTTAATGTTTGTTGAATTAGAGTTTTTATTGATCAGTTTGATTATAACGAATCATTTTCCGTTGAATTTTTCAGTAAGGAAAAGGGAAACAGAAAGCTTTTTGTTTGCAATGAAATTAATCCCTGCTTAGAATGCTAGACCTAATACTATGTAGTATTTGTTGTACTGACCTTAAAACTCTCTCTCTCTCTCTCTCTCTCTCTCTCTCTCTCTCTCTCTCTCTCTCTCTCTCTCTCTCTCTCTCTCTTCTTCATCAGTCATGAAAGGTAATTATTTCATTTTTACAGCGTCCGCAATTCTTTTTCTTACTTGTGATCTAACTTGGTTTTCGTCGTTACACGAAACATTTGTTTTGTTCTTATCCTAAAAAAACTATAGTTCATAAGTTTATTTTGCGTGACTTTATTAAGCTATTTTTGTTCCTAATTTTATTCTGTAAAGTGGCATTATTAATATCATATTTATTTTGATTAAGTGCAGCAGTTCTTTTGATCTCGATTAGTTCCCAAATGTGTGACTTATGAATTTGGGAAATAGTGCCTCATTACTTGTTCACTATTCATCTATACACGATAAAACAGTAATATAAAAAATACTTTTATTACGTGCATTATAATTTCGTTTATGCGCAGTGAATTATGCAACATACTTTTAAGCATCTTCGTTTTATACTTTTGTTATTCTGTTGCTTTCTCCGGATGCCAGACTGTAAAGGTTTTAAATGGTGCATGTTTTTCTCTGAAAACATTTCATGCATTTGCATGTTCGCTTGCTTCAGATTTTTCTGGTTCTTACTCCTTAGTATGTTGTATTTACCGAAAAGATTTGCTGGGAAAATCATGCTCCCGTCTGATGATTTTTGTGCTTGAAAACACATCTTGCGTTTAAGAAAATAGATTCAAAGGGAATGCTTTTGCAACATTCTGGTGGCTAAACGTTCTTGTACTATGAAGAACTAAATGCAGTTTAAAGTATTCATTTTAAAAGCAGATAATTCATGAATGCGTTGCGAATATGATAGAAGTGGTTATAAAAATTATAGGGGCATAACAGTAATTATTGTCCCTGGGAAGATGTTTTGTAGAGTTTTCATTGGAAAAGTAAGACCGATTACAAGAATTGGTATGGGAAGGGTAGTAAGTGTCCAGACAACCAATTGTATGGCAGAATCAAGCATTTGTTATGAACCGGTTATGTGATAATTATCAGAGCGTGGGAAAGAGCAGTGCAAGTCGTAAAGGAACCTCGTGAAGCCTTTGATAAACAACAGAGATGCATGGCAGAGGGTGTACAGAAGTGTGTTTCAGTAAATATGTTGAAACCAGTTAAAAGTTTTTTTGATGAATGGGGTTCAGCGTTTGTTAGAACACCCAAAAAATGGTCTTACCCGACCAGGTATTCAGTGATAAAATTCACATATTTTTAGCGTGACCCCAGGAGTGAGTCCTACGGGACCCCTTAATTTATCGAAGTTCGTCGTTGATGTGAACGGTAGCCACGGACCACTCTGGTCCTAATTCTTTTATTGCACGTTGGGGGCTTATCGATCGCCAAGGGTGCTGGTCGCTGGCTTTTTAAGTCGAACCAGTCGCATGCACGGATCGACCTGGATCATTTCAGAGACCATATATTTAGTCAACTGAAATCCGTTTTCGATATGCACGCGTGATCCAGGCCTGCACGCGTCCATTTTAAATTTAGCTTCCATAGTGAGCAAAGCTGCGATGTAATTAACCTTTTACGTTGCTTCGAACGTGCTTGGAGATATTCTTTTGCTTTTCAAGGAACTGAAAAATATTTCTACGGTTCTAAATATAATCTGATAATTCCTCCTGTCAAGATATCCGAGTAAAAAATTTATTTACGACTTTCTTTGAGCATTAATATTATCAGTGCTTATATCATCTTCACCACCATCATTAAATGTTGCTTTTGATGCCATCTTTACAACGAGGCCTATTGAATGCCATAGCATGAGGACCAAAATCTAATATCGCCCCCCTACTGAAATAAATTTTCTTGTGTGAGGACTGCGAGTAGACAAAAGCATAGACCTTGTAACTTCACTCCATATGTAAATATGATTTATTCTCTTTGGATGTGTATTCTGTGCCACCAAAACATTCTTTTCTCTCTCTTCTCTCTCTCTCTCTCTCTCTCTCTCTCTCTCTCTCTCTCTCTCTCTCTCTCTCGTTTCCTTTGTAAATAAAAACCAAATGTCATGAGCCTCATGCCTTCAATTCCCTGAACAAGACTCCTCTGCTGTGTGTGACATCTCAGGTGAGCTGTTTTGTATTGAGGGCATAAAAGCGTATTTAAACATTTATTGCATATATTTGTTTTGACGCCGGGGAAAATGGAGGGTTGTTTTACATTATGATATCTTTAAATATTAGTGATATATTGATAATAGTGTAAAAGGTGAAAGCTGCATGGATTTGTAAAATGACATATTAATGAGAAAAATATATTTCCGTAAGTGGTGTTGCAGTCATTGGTACCCTTTTCATATGATCATATGTTCAAATTTCCAGTTTGTCTTACATTCCAACAATATACAGATCGGTAGTGTTTTAGAGCTTAGTTGCATTTCTTTAGATGCAGTAATTCGTTGTCTGAGGGGGAAAACCTGTTATCAAAACTGGCACTTGTTCCTTTTCAATAAAGCATTTTTTCCCCCGTTTCGGTACAGCATGTTTCCTCCTCTCAGTCTTCAGTGCCAGAGACTTTTGAGCCTTTTAGGTGATGTGGCACTTCGCTTTATGCGGACTTCGTGATGTTCCACGAGGTCGAAAGTGAAGTGAATTCCCCGATGACTGAAATCACTTAGAAGTTTTTGTTTGGATGGCATTGATCCTTTTTATTGGTTAGGAGCGATATATATATATATATATATATATATATATATATATATATATATATATATATATATATATATATATATATATATATATATACATACACTTTACATACTGCAAGGGTAGTACTTTGAACCTTGTCCATCTGTGGTACACAAGTAACTCTGCAAGTATAAACTTATTTCATCCCCTTTAAACCTCTGTTTAAGTATCTTGTAATACAGTGATGAACATTGTAGAAGGAAATGTTGGTTGCGAAATAATATGTTTGCCCTTGATCGTAGCTGGCCAGTAGAATATTGCTTGCATTGTTTCCCCATAGTTTCAAGTTGGTTAATGGAGAGTTCATACAAAAATGGAGAAGTGACTTCCTATAGGGTAGCATAGAGTAAAAGATGAGAAGGTAAGAATTACACTACCAATATACCATAGGTACAGAATACTCGGAGGGGGGATTTTGTGGAGAATGATAATGAAAGAATGGAAAAATGCTAAGAGGGCTTGTACTGGCGGGGAGAGCTTTCCCTAACACAGAATCAGAAGGGGAGGATTAAAAAAAAATTCATTTGCCTGCCAATTTTTCGCTTTTAAAAACTTTATTTTTCGGAGGCAGATCAATGATCGTTCCTTCATTATTTAGCAGACTTTCAACAACCTTTTAAGGGGAAAATACAACCACTTTCGTTGCACAACGGCTACGCCAGTCGCAAGCTGCAATTTCATAATCGCAGAGTTTTCGAACCTCAAGAATATCGGTGCTTGCTTGCCCACGCTAAAGTGCTTTGTAAAAGAGAATGGATGTGCCAGTAAGTGACATCCGTCCAGTGGATATATGTTAATGGGGAGGATGGGGTCCTTCCAAGCTTCGAGATTTCTTTGCTTGTATATTGGAGAGGATAGACAGGATGCTTGCGGTATTTCTTTATACTTATTCGCGCGTTTCCATTTTATTTTACTTATTATATATTATATTAGATGAAAATATACTGAATGTACATATATATATATATATATATATATATATATATATATATATATATATATATATATATATATTATATATATATATCATACATATATTTATATATGTTTTATATTAAACCATTAACAAGGGTAGCTCCTAAGAAATAAATGACAATACCATCATCACATTCGCACTCAGATTTCTGAAGCATGTTTTTTTTTTTTTTTTTTAATATACCTTAGTTTTACCAGACCACTGAGCTGATTAATAGCTCTCCTAGGGCTGGCCCAAAGGATTAGACTTATTTTACGTGGCTAAGAACCAATTGGTTACCTAGCAACGGGACCTGCAGCTTATTGTGGAATCCGAACCACATTATAGCGAGAAATGAATTTCTATCACCAGAAATAAATTCCTCTAACTCTTCATCAGCCGGCCGGGGGAATTGAACTCCGGCCCGTCGAGTGACAGTCTGAAGCTCAACCGACTCAGCCAACAAAGGGGTAGCATGGATGAAACTTGTTTTCTGAGGTTCTAGTGGACCTTACTGGATGCTAAGCGCATTTTTAGACTTATCCATTGACACTAAAAAGTGATGAGACGCTTAAGCACCGTAAGTATGGGAAAGAAAGGATAGAAGTGATTCCACTCGCTTTTAGTTGTCTCCTCTAGGAACAACTACGACAACTGGATCTATCTTCCTCCTAATGCTCTCACATCTGACATTCAAATGTACATTTCACCAGTGTGTCTCCTGTTCTTTATCTTGTCTCTGCCCCGTCACTCTTATGGCTACTCACATCAGATGACGACGTCATCACTTCCGGTTTTTCAAGAATAATATTTTTTGTATTAAAGTCTTGTCGAAACATTGTATTCATTTTAAGATTTTATGCCTCAAATTTTTGTCTTTCTATTTCTTGGAAATACCATCTCGTGTTGATACAGTTTATAATTTATTTTATTTATTGAGGAAAATTCTAAATACCTTGATATATATTCGCATTTCCAAATTAACCAAAGCTCAGCATACTAACAAAAAATCCCTGAATTTTTGAAATTCGAAAATAAATGGTGTAACATGTAGAATATTTTTACCCCGTTGTGAAGAGAAGTGATTTCATCCGGACATCTGTCAGGCTGTGAATTTTCGAGATTTCGGCATAAATTTGTCTCATTTCTGAAAGGAACACGTGAGAATTATTTCTGGTTTATCCCAACCTAACTTTAAAGTGGTGTTCGTATGTTTGTTTGTTAAAACAGGCATTAACATTTGTTGAACGAGAAAGGGCTCTGTCCTGCACGCATAAGTGTCCTTTTCGTTTACCGCATAGATTGCGTAATCCGAGTGTACACAATTTTATCCTGCCACCTTCACCATAATTCTCTTTTACTCTCTCTCTCTCCCCTCTCTCTCTCTCTCTCTCTCTCTCTCTCTCCCCCTTTAGGATACTTCAGATTATCAGTTTTGACCATAATCATAAACTATAACATTCAGATTAATAGCTGGAAAATTGTGTGTGTGTGTATGTGTGTGTGTGTGTGGTTGGGGTGGGGAGGGTCATAAGAAGGGCGGAGGGGGATATTGCAGAACTATCCCCAAACTCTTGCCATGGAAGTTTGTCTTGCGTTTTTCATACTGAAGTTATGATGGCCGGTATTCTCTGCTTAGTTTCTCTTACAACTTTCTGTTTTGGAGTTTGCTTTAGGGTGGATTTTCCTAGGATTTTCATATGAACTGCACTGCTTTCAGTTTCTCGAATTTTTATTCTTTTTGAATTGAACGATTTTTATATTTGTTACTCGGCAAACGTTTACAGTACTTGTCATTTACTTTTCATTCGCCGGTGCTGTACATTAGCCACACACACACACACATATATATATATTTATATTATACACACATATGCATGTATATGTGTGTGTGGCCACGAGGAAAGTTTATGTTTTAAATTACGCCGTTAATCCCATGATAAATCATGCATACATACTTTGTGTGTGTATGTATATATATATATATATATATATATATATATATATATATATATATATATATATATATATATATATATATATATATATATATATATATATATATATATATATATATATATATATATATATATATATATATATATATGCGCTCTCGTGTGTGTGTTAGTATGTGTGTATGTGTGTGAGAGAGAGTTATACTTTGTCTATAATCAACTCCTCACTTTTTTCATAACGTTAAAATATTAGACCCCCGGTAGTGTGGAATTCACTTTACCTTGAAAATAACTTACATTCAAAGGGAATTACGTATGATAAGTGCATCTGGCCCCGCCAGGAAGCGAACCTATGTCTTTTGTGGTTGAAACAGAGGTAGACATTTGACATATCGGCAAATCTACCATGAGAGACATAAATTCATTTCCTAAGCTCTGTGTATGAACTGAAATTAACCAGTCTCCACTTTGGTACCTAATTCTCAAGTTTGTAACACCGGGTTGTATCATGTTTGTTTTGTCATTAATTCACTATTTATCATAAACATCTATTCTTCATTGGTCCTTACATTTGTTGACTTGTGCATATTTTTATAGTGAAGAAGTCGTGATGGGCACAGCTGTCCAAATAGAGCTATCACATGTAAAGAAAATTTTAAAAAAATTTCAAAAGGAACTTGATCTCTTAAGCGATGATAAATCTTCTAGATAAAAGAGGCCAAATTTTAGAGAATGTGAAAGTTCCACAGTGGAAGTGAATTCCTCTGAAAGGAATCATTTCACAGGTACTGTGAAATATATATAATACTGTAATATATATATTTCACAGGTACTGTGAAATATATATAATACTGTTAACAAGATGTCTTAGATGCGAACGCAAGTAATTGTTTTATCATTGGATAAAAAAAACTTGATAAGTATCTCAAGAGAAAACTTATAACATCCCAGAGGTGAAGTGATACATAGAGATTGATAATATCCCAGAGGTGAAGTGATACATAGATAGTTTCCTTTCAGATTCATGAATGCAAATTCCAGGACCAGAGGCAAGGGTTCGTATAAGTTGGAAATCTCAATAAAAATCTTCTTCGACGCTGAACGCTCAGCAGAACATTTAAATTCATATTTCCCCCTCATGAATACATCCATTTTCAGAGGGAAAGAGGAAGGGCCCCAAGAATTTCTATATTGCTTCACCCTCCTTCTTCCCCCCCTCTTCCTTCCCCTCCTCCTGTTGACAGGTATTCTGGTTTTGGTTTACAGTGTTCACCGTAGAAGTTTATTTCGGTGATGGTGTATATAAAAAAAAAGGCAATTCTATTCAGTCTCCCTGAGATGTTTTATAATTAGAGCCTCAAAAGTTCAGCGA
>NC_089757.1:24453264-24463264 GCF_040412425.1 Macrobrachium rosenbergii
CCCCTCTTCTCTTATCGAAGTCTGAAAAGAAAGCGAGCGTTGCTCTTTCTTATTATCTGCGATAAAATGCACGTGATCTTTTTCTAGTTCTTGTTAAATTTGTTTTCGAACTGTATATCATGAACATAAAATCGACTAGTTCTGCAAAAATTTGGAAAAACAGAATTTGAAACCCAAGAGCAATGGCAGATCTATAAATATAGTTTCATGACAAGAATCTTGTTAAAAACTAAATTGAAACATGAATTTGCAGTGATAAACAGAACGTACGTAAATGTAAAATATCTACAGTTAGTAAATTAAAGACAGATTCTAAGTAGATAAAGAGAGAAGTAACAACCTGGTTAAAAAAAAAAGAAGCCTGCAAAGATAATAAAACTTACAAATATAGAGAGTACATTGTAAAAAAATGTACATTGTAAAAGGGAAAGAATTGACGTTCCGCGGTAAAAGAACCCACAGGGAAACGCATAAAAGTCGGGAGAAAAGGGCAAGCCTGAAGGATATCGTCCGGCTTCCTTCCTTTTTCGCAAACTATTTTTGTCAGGTTTGGTCAGAAACACAGGGACTCAGTTAAATTCATTGAATTTACTTCCCTGTTCGTTTTATGTGCTTCTGGGACAAGTCTCTCTTTTGTAAACACTTTCTGTTAGCTCATAAGTGGATCCCGTGGTATTTGCTTATTCAGGATGTCATCTACTATAGGAAAAGCTTACTGTAAATGTCATTTTTTAGGTACAATTAAAAAATAATATTTTATAACTTTACTTCTCCAGGCGCGTTTTTATGAAGATTATCATAATATATTTTACACATGTATGGTAGCACATCTAGTTTTAGAATGCCACTGAATCCCCCTCACATCACTGAACACGTGTTGATAAAAATTTGAGTTTTGATGCTCCAAGTTCTTGATTTTATAAGTCATGCTTGCTCTTCACTAAGATGATTAAACGATGTTACCTGAGATTAAATCGAAGGATCTGGGATAAGGGACATAATGGAAGTTGCTTTGTCAAAAAGTTTTGCAAGCGAGTCTGCGGCTGAAAACCAAACTGGGGAACAATATTCAAAGGACTGGAGAATAAAAGAAGAAAAATGTTTCATCAATATAGAGAGGTCTCTTCAAATTTTGAAAGAATTTGTCACCATACAGATTTTTTGTGCAGATGAAGAAGAGAAGGTAGACCGGATGCATCTCAAAAGGGAATTTGCTACCGAGAGTGACACCTAGAACTCTGAATGAGTTGCACGTAATTAAATAAACCCTGTCAATGAAAAGACCTATGTGGGCCCAGCTCCTTTGGCCTACTAGCAGTCCTTCTTAAGTTTGGTTGTTGTTTAACGTTATCCCCATAATTTGCACCATGCATCAATTTTGTTCAAATCGTTTAAGACGTTCAGCAACTGCAGGTTTGTACTTACAAGACGAAATCGATGAAAATATTTCCATGGTTACTGATCGCTGGTAGAGTAGGCAGTGTCTCCACTCAGATGTCTTGAGTTCGCCCCTCCCCCAGGGCTATGAAAAAATCACTGGCTCTGTATCATGATCAGTTACTGTCGCGGAGTGGGGTCTGCGGTGGGAGGTTGAAACCAACATGTTCTTTGGAAGCTTGAATTTCAAGTCAGTCGCCCCGTGGGCATGTTCCATATGATTAGGTTTCATTTACTGAATAATAATAATAAAATAATATTAGTTTGCTGACTTTAGTTAACTGGTCATTTAGAATTGGGAAAACAAGAATGTTAGAATTTCATTGGTGTAAGATATTTTCCTTTTATATTGATTCTTATTGATCATTTATGCTAGCTTTTATCTTTACCAAAAATAAAACTTCTCCAGTAATAACTTCTCTTGGTATAATAGTGAAAAAATAAAGCAGTCTAGAAAGAGAAAGATCATGTTATCCGAATATATAAGTAAGGGAATATATATATATATATATATATATATGCAATTTTTCCATGTTCAAACATGCAGTGAATATCAAAAAGTTATTAAAGTAACTCTTAAATTATCGTATATTCGTATATACTTTATGATGAGAGAGAGAGAGAGAGAGAGAGAGAGAGAGAGAGAGAGAGAATCTTGTGGTGGAAAGCAAATAAACAAGAAAAACCAACAACTGGCATGAAGAATAATAGACTTTTTAATTGATTTAGGAAATCTCCTCTGTGTATGGTAAAAGCTTGATTTGAAGCGATGATTTTCCATTGTTCCGTGTGAATTTGTATTTCCATCCAATTCGTTTTTGCTCCGAAAAGAAACAAAGGAAATTCCATTATTCGTCCTTTCATGGAATGTAGGGGAGAAACATTGATTGGTTCCGTGATGTTGTTACGAAAGGTACGGCTTATTCCATTATGCACCCTCTTTCATATACTCGCCATTCCCTCGTTACGTATTTAGTTTTGCCTTTGCCTCTCGAAAAGACATCAGAAATGACCTTTAGAGTTTAATCATCAAGTGAAAGCAACGTTCAGAGCTAATCTCACGACCTTGGTTGATAGTACTCAAGTTTTTGTCCGGTCAATTGCTGCTGCACCTGGAACCAGAGGGCGGAATTTTATTTCTTCATTGTCTTTTGATTCAAGTTACCGTTTAATGTGCTTATTATCATAAGAAGCAGTACCTCAAGAGCTTGCTTGCGTAGCTAGGTATTCCTTCCTCACTAAAGTATCTCACTTTTAGACCTATTTCAACCTTCGTTGAGGGTTGAACTGTGGCTTTCACCACAGAAATATTAAGAAGCACGAGTATACTGCGCATTAAACCAAAAGATATCATTTGCAACACGGTCACTTCTTGGACTTTCAACACTGAAACACATGGAGAAAGTGCCTTTACTACCGAAGTCTGGTGTTGTTATCTTCCCTCACGCACAGTAGTGTCGCGATTCTTTCCAAGACTGTTGAGCCGAGTGAGGTAGGTGATGGTATAGTAACGTACATAAATGAGACGCTGTAATAGAAATATAGAAAAATAACACTGAGGAACTGACAAATTCATCGGCAACAATAGTATAGCAGAGGTAAATCTAAGCAAAAGCTCGCACGGACTATTACATTGGAAATTGATTTTTCCCATACCTTTAGTGTTGCTGATGAAGGAGGTGGTGGTGTTTATTGTCGGTCATTTATTATTAACCTCCTATCTACCCAACATGGTTGGGGACCCTATGGGAACGCGGGGTTTTGGATGGGGGAAAATGTTGGGGGAATTTCGACCGGACCACCTTGTTGTTGTCATGGAATGGTTCTGCGCTTGCGCAAGTCTTTAGGGAGCCATATGTTTAAGAAGGGATTGGCTAAGGAAACCTATTATAAAAGGAACTATACTAACCTAACGTATCCTAACGTACCCTAACTTAGCAGGCCATGTTACTTCACCGGGGGGCCGGAGTGAAGGAAACTCCACTGTTTATGAGCATTCCCGGATGGCCAGCATACAACTTCTGAGGCTAATTACAGGTTAATTACAGTCGACCGACACAAAATAACGGTAAATTCTTGATGAACAACCAAAATATTACAGGAAAAATCAATTTCCAAACCCTTATTTATATTTATACTCATAACGGTGGTTGCCACACCAGGTTTCTGTTCAAGATATCTATCAGCAAAATCTTCTGCAGGGATTTTGCCGACAAAACCTACTATTTAGTCGTTTTAGATATCAGTAGTGAGCATAATAATTGCGTGGCTAGCAGGACTCACGCGGGGCTTGTGTGATGGTTCTGATTTGGAAAATGCTAGTAGTATTTCATTTGTTGCATGTCCTTTTTATTCTGAAAAGTGCACTGTACGTTGCACCTTTAGTTATCTACAGTTTTGGAACTAAGAAACTTACTTGTGGTAATGTAATTGTAAAATTGAGATTTCTGAAAGGGACGCCTTTTTGGTGAAGCCAAAACGCGTCACCCCAACTCATCCCCAGCACTCTGCAAGTTACACAGCTGGCTTCACTTTTGTGTCTTTCCTGAAGAATAAGAGGAATTTACCTGCTAGATCATCGTCCTGTGCTGCCTTAGGTAATTATTACCAAATTGATTTAGCCACGTCAGATGCCCATCTCTAGAGAGCTGTTATTAGGTCAGTGGTCTGGGTTAAACTAAGATTACTTGGAACTTTTTTGCCATTCGCAAAGCCACCGAGATCAGCATTTGTGAGCCCATCTCAGATTAGTCAGTATGTCTAGGTCGATTTTGAAATATGGCGTTTTATATTAGTTATTTTAATAAAACTAGAAATTTTGTATAGCCACCACCTGGACCAGCCATTGTCATTAGACGTCCAGCCCAAGATCAGCGGTCGAACCCTATAACCGAGAAATTTCTAGACATTTGATCCTTCGAAGTTTAACGAGTAAGTCATCCGTGGCAGGCTGTACCAATCCGGGCCATTAGAGTAACACTATTTCATTGCAAGTGGTCTTATCGCAGCAACGCTCAGCAACCCAAACTCGAACGCTGGGTGATGCAGCACCGAATTGCGAGATCACGCAGTTGTTTTAACGTAACCACAGACTTGCAACGCCCGAGTGCGTAACTAGAAACTAGACAAAATGGCGGCTATAAAGTAACAGTCCTTATAACTCTTCCTCAGACATTACGTAAAAGAATCCAACAGAGAACTGCTAACGGATTCAACCCGTAGAGATATATCGGGATCTCATTAAGATCGATCGAGATCGTGACAAACTTGCCGATATTTTTAGGTCTGGTTTCAAGTTAGAAGCACGTCTCCCCGTGAAGATGTATGTTGCACTCAGCGAGCTGCATATCCCATGGCGTTGGTCATTTGATGAATCTCACACCATGCATTTTAATCTTGTTAGAAGACAGTTTAATCTTCAATTATTTATTTAATTATATACATATACATATTATTATTATTATTATTATTATTATTATTATTATTATTATTATTATTATTATTATTGGGCACACATTCATATGGTATAAGTCGAAAATGTCATGTGACTTCCTGAGTCAGATTCCACAGAATGAAAGAGCTATATGTGAATCCAAAGCGCAGAAAATGAATTGTAAATCAGCGATATTGAATAAAAGGCTAATTAAAGAATATAGTTATGCTGTGAGTATTATTAGATTAGGTGCTCTAAACTTTTGGTAGCTGTGCAAAGCATATTTATTGTCCCCGGTAGGAGGGTACCGCCGCCAGTGCACCTCATGCGGTGCACTGTAGGCATTATTTATGGTTCTTTGCAGCGTGCATTCGGCCCCTACCTGCAACCCTCGTTCCTTTTACTGTACTCCTTCGTATCTCTTTCTTCCATCTTACTTTTCCACCCTCTCCTAACAATTGACTATAGTGCAAGTGCTAGGTTTTCCTCCTGTTACACCTTTCAAACCTTTTTACTGTCAATTTCCCGTTTCAGCACTGAATGATTTCATAGGTCCCAGTGCATGGCCTTTGGCCTAAACTCTACATTCCATTCAATCACATTTAATGTCTTGTGGAAAAACCCATGTTGAAGCGTCCAAGATTTTTAAGTTGCAACACGGTTATTTTGACTCTTATATTTGATTTCATCTGCATTGTTTATGAATTAGCAATTTATTTCTTCGATTTTGTACGTAATTCATTACTTGCTTTATAAACAAAATGCTAAGAATGCTATATTTATATTTGCAGGTGAGGGTGGCGACTGGACACAAGTGAGTATTGAGCTTAGATTTATTTTATGGTTTCTTTTATATTTAGACTTTAACACCAACTAGAATTTTGGGGTGGGTGTTTAAACGTGATTTTAGAAAAATAGATTCGGGATTTATTTTAGGTGGTATAAAATTTATTCAGTTATTGGTGGGGAATGTTTTACTCGATGTTCGGTCTTGGTCCGTATCTCTTCGCTAAAACCTGATTTAGTGATATAGCCTACATTTGAAACTCTGATGCTCGGTTTTATTACCATATGTGCGTAAAACCCTGATTTTGTCATGGATACCTGAAACTGATACTCGGTTTTGATTCGGTATTTCTTCACGAAGACCTAATTCTTTTAAGGACATTTAATACTCTAGTACTTGGTTTTAATTTGACATGTCTTTGCTAATACCTGAGTTTTGTTTAGGACATCGATACCTGTCACACGCTTTTCATTTGTTGTCTTTTCACAAAGACCTGATTTTGTTTATGAAACGTAATACTCAAGTACTTGGTTGTAATTCGATACCTCCTTGCAAATACCTGATTTTTGTCTGAGACATCGAAATCCGATGCACGGTTGTGATTCGGTATGGATGTACGTAAAGTATCAAATTTACAATTTATGAATTCTGATGCAATTACTGATGGATGCTTTTCTCAAAAAACGAATTAATTTTCATCCGAAGGGACCTCGGAATATGCCTAGGTTGCATAGTTGCATAAATGAGTACTATTTTCTGTGCTGGAAACGATTCCCATCGAAATTTAAACGCCGTGTTAACAGGGTCTTTTTGGGATGCCCATCGCTAAAGAAATCGGGAAGGACATATGCAAAGGAATAAGAAGAAATCGGAAAGGCAAAATGCGTTAGGTCTTTTTGACCAAAATCTGGGACCTTTCAACTGAATTAGATTTAAATCTAGTTTTCACAAAATTTCTACCTCTTTGTTTTTTCTTCAGAATTTGATATTCATCATCCACAGTGCATTTCTTATTCTAATGTGCATTCCTTACCCTACTGTGCATTTCTTATCCTGAAGTGCATTTCTTAACCTCGGACCTCAAAGCCATCCCACACGAGTACTGTCGCCTTTCAGTTCCGTCAAATAGCCATCTCGCATTGTCAGGGAACGACACATTCGCTAATCTGTCCAAGTAAGCACGAAGTATCATGATTCATATCAATAAAAAAAACGTTCTTCGTGCTCGATCACAAGCGAAAGTAGGGACACCTTTCACAACTTAATCAAAATTCTATGACTCGGCGGTGTGTTCCGAGAGTCTCAGAACTCTGATTAAGTTTGTAAAGGTGTCCCTACTTTCGCTCGTGATGGGGCACGAAGAACGTTTTTTATTGATATGAATCGTGATACTTCTTCATGGAATGAAAGTTCCATTCGTGTTTAAAGGCCTTTCGGGCTCTGAAGGGTCGAGTTGCTAAAATGTTGGTAACAAGTATCTTAATGACTGCGATGAAGTGCGGTACATTGGACAACTACAACGGGGAAAGATGGGATAATGAGGCATCTGTTCTTTAAATGACTTATTCTCTATTTTTTGCAATTTGAAGTAACATCTGCAGAATCTCTTATTTATTATTATTATTATTATTATTATTATTATTATTATTATTATTATTATTATTATTATTATTATTATTATTTTGGTCTTTTTTTATTATTACTGTGATTAATACCATTGTAGAGTTTTGCTATTTTTAATTTTCCTATTTAGCCTTCTAGGCCCGACTTCTGCAACCACCAAGCTGGAAATTAATTGTATGTAATCTGTTTTTTTATTGTTATTTTTTATGTTCTTTTTCTTTTTTTTTCATACTACTATTCTCAACATTATTACTGTCATTACAATTATTATGAATACAGTTTTTTAAACATCTTCAGCAACTGTGTGGGTATTGCCGATTTATAATTTTTTATCATGTTATCTCATGCATCTAGATTGTGCATGTTATTGTCTCTACTTTGTATATTCCATGTATATGGCCTTGAGCTGAAATAAAGGATATTATTATTATTATTATTATTATTATTTGTGTTTTTATTATTATTATTATTATTATTATTATTATTTATTTTTTTTTTTCTATCACAGTCATCCTATTCGACTCCTCCTCCCCTCCTCCTTCCTCCTCCTCCTCCTCCTCCTCCTCCTTCTTCTTCTTCTTCTTCTTCCTCTTCTTCTTCTTCTTCTTCTTCTTCTTCTTCTTCTTCTTCTGTACTAGCCTGTGCACAAATACAGATGGCTCACTGTAAGTGCGACGCATTTATAATGAGCCATCTGTACATGTGCACCCCATACACATCCTCACCACTCACATAACCTTCCATGCGCTCTGGAGCTTCCTTGATATTAAGGCTCTTCCTTCCCTGTCCTATTTTCTCCTTCCATTCATTTGTCCAGTACATATTTTCTACAAGGCACGAAGACGGGTAACGTATGAATTTGCAAGAAAGAGAATTATATCCTGTAAAGCCCAATGCCAACGGAAACCAAAAAAGAAACCGTTATGGAAAACAACGGTTTCGTTATCTGGAAAAAGAGGAACGACAGAACGAGTACCATCCAGTCGAAAGGGTTCGCCCATAACGAGTGCTTTTTCGAGTTTGTTTTTCTTTCATGTTTCCAGTAAATAATTTTTGGAAGCGAAGCGCCTGAAATTCCAACATTTCATCCGGTAATGGAGAGGAAGGAAGAGGCCCTTTGAACGTGGACAAGCCCCGTGATGACCCTGTGATGCTGTTACAGGGGCCACGGCGTATTGCATTACGATGATCATTCGATTTTTTAAAACCCTTCATGTTTATACAATGAAGTTATTGTCTGTGTGGCGGCTTCATTGTACTGTATGATCCAGCAATTATAACATTTTTCTATCATACGCTGAGTTTTGCTAACTGTACAGATTTTTTTATATTTCCATTTTTTTTTATACAGCAGGTTGATGAACTTCATACATAACTGAAACAGAATTAAGTAATCACTTGTAAAATTTGCTTGTCCAATTTGCATATCTTAGCTCTCGTTTTTCATAGTTATTCCTAAGTCTTTTTAATAGCGTAATTTTGCCAAAATGGGAACACAGTTTCTGTCTAGTAACAGAAATACCACATAGGCGACTCGTGTACTTCAATAATTTATGAACGTGCATAATTATTGCCTAGAATAAAACTGATGTATTTTAAAGCCTAGAGCTAATACCTACGGTAAACAGCGAAAGCTTGCAAAGGATTAATACCAACTAACGGATGGAAGCCTCCTTACCAGCACTACTTACAGATTTAGCCGACTCTCTCTTTATCTCTCAGAATGCATGGTGGTAGTAACAATAATGCATAAAAAAACATTGGAGATAAAATATTTGACGTACAGCAAAGAATATTATCTTTGTGAAAAACTTGTCGTCGATAAGTCTTTTCCGTTTCCTGGTAAAGGTAAAAGTATTTGACGTACAGTAAAGAATATTACCTTTGTGAAAAACTTGACGTCGATAAGTCGTTTCCGTTCCCTGGTAAAGGCCATTCCCGCACTGCTTTTACGTACGGAAATGCCAGCAGAGAAATGACCTCTTCAGACTTGAGTAAGTCTTTGAGTTCTGTGATCTAATTAAGCAGTTTCTCTTTCAGTCTAGTACTCGAACACTTTCCTTCAAATTTGGTCCCCTCAAGTGAAAGGTAAGGAGTCCTCTTTCATTTTTGTTGGTGGGCTCTGTATCATTTCTGATTAAGTACATTAGTACCAAGCACACACCCAGAGATGTAAATTTCGACAAAAGTTTTGAGTCTCACCAATCAATCACGTACCCCCTTACCGTAACATTTACATTTTTAGTTGTAGTATGCAAGGTTTCGCCAATATCGGATTGTTTACACACAGTGCATGTCCTCTTGACATCAGTGTTGCAAGAAGGATGTCATGACATACCATTAAGGTCTGCTACCTGTGATAAAAACATGAGGAATTCTAGCTTCAAATGAATGAACCCTTCTATTGGAATGGCCCGTCCTGTATTCTAGAATCAAAACATTTTTCTCGCCTGCCATAATGAACCCAACACTGGCCATTTTGGCTGCCGAGAAAAACAATTAATGATAAGTAACTCATTCCTCCTACAACAAATTTGTGCCTCCAATTCACTTCAAAACAAAGTTGAAAATGGAGTTCATTTTAACAGTGGCATTTCAAAATATCTGTAGGAACAAATAGGGCAGAAACACGCAAAATGAACTTATGGATGTGATGCCTAGAATTATCTCTCACCATTCTCTTCAGAGAGAGAGAGAGAGAGAGAGAGAGAGAGAGAGAG
>NC_089757.1:24473264-24480764 GCF_040412425.1 Macrobrachium rosenbergii
TTCCAAGACATTCACAAACTGCGACACAAAACAATTATATAATGAAAAATATTTCCGACAGAAGATCCAAGGACTGAAGTGAAATATCTGTGAAGAAAAGAACTTTGTTATCTCTAAATTTTAAGGGTACAAATATGAGGCCAAAATGAGGGTTTCAGGAATTCTTTGCACCACTTCGGAATTTCAAAGAGCAACCGATCTCTTCGCCATTATTGTATCGGTTATGCATACTGCCCAGAATTTATTCGTCGAGATCAGTTATGTATTCTCGACCGAAACATTTAGGCACAGGCGTTTTCCATTTCCCTAATACTTGGTTTCTTGTGTTAGATAACAAAGGCGTTCTACAGGTGAAAGACGGTGCTCTTGCAGGCTCAAATCATTAGCAAAAGGGTTTTTGAAGCATTCAGCTGATATCTTATGTTACGTTTTACAGAAAAATAATATTTATGCATATCAATTACTTTAGAGCCATACTTGCGAAACGTTAATTAATTAACTTGATTATCAATAATTTGTTAGAAATAGCAAAGTATTGGAAGACTGTAAAAAAGCTATATATGATAAAAAGGCCTATATCACAGCACAAATGAAAATAAAAGGAATATACATTTAATAATGTCACAAGGTAATTCCTGACCTTATTCCCGATTCCACCCTTTGCAACTATATTCCCCACGAACTTAGGATGATAAAACGAGGCACCTCGAAAGTACTGATGAAAACCAGGGTTAGCTGGTAAAGTAAGTATACCTTAGTTAAAACCCCGTAGAAAGTGAGACAATATCAACCAGTGTAGGACTCTGATGTAAACAGGAGAAACACGAAGTGAAGGGGGAAGGGGTGGGGGGGGGGGGAATCCAGAGAGGACAACCCAACACACTTGCAGGAATTTGGACACAATGTTTATCGACATCACTGGGTAGACAACAATTAAACTTCCTGTTTTGTGCTGGTCGAAATTTGAAGATTTTTTCTGAGCGGAGGCTATGATATGCAAATTATTTTGATCCTGCATGCATTTTTTAATAGATTTTATGAAAAAAAAAGCAGTGATATGAAAGGAGAAAGAGGGAGAGAGATTAGGGGCATAGAGAGGAAAAGGTAGCACTGTATAGAGTTCCCTGGTCTCGCTTTCTGTGTGACATTAGGCCGGGCTTTGCCTCTTGTGTTAAACAACTAAGATTATGGCATATCAACGTATTAAACTCGAGAGAACTTAAGTAGTCAATATATTCGAACATTTATTATGCATATATATATATATATATATATATATATATATATATATATATATATATATATATATATATATATGTATGTATATATGTATATGTATATATACATATATATATATATATATATATATACATGTATATATATATATATACAATATATATATATATATATATATATATATATATATATTAATTAACAGGACGTCGATTATCTGCGCATTAAATGTGTATATGTGTTCACAAATGAATACGCACACATATTACCAAAAGCATTCCCAACAAATAATATTTACCAAGAGGAAAAAACACGTAATTAAAGCAAAGAAAATATGAAGTTCGCAAGAATAAGGGAAATGTTCAATACCTGAAAAATGGAGATTCGCTTATTATTATATTAAAGGACTGTAGCAAAAGTAAAAAACGGATCCTGACGGTTGCATCGAAGAACACTCTCAATGAAAGCATACTAAGACTCCAAAATTAGTTTTTGTTCGAAGGGTAAAAATTCAATTTAGCGAATATTCTCTTGCTCTGGGAAAACTAATATGAGATAAGTTCTCGCTCGGTATGTAGATACGAATATAAGTCACTGTTCATTTACTTATAAAACGTAAAATACTTGGGTAACTGTAGATCTCCCCATTAAGATAAACTGTAAATCTTCTTTTATACTCAAATGCTTTTTAGGTTAATGGAATATTTGGAATCGCCCCGCTGTTGCCGTGGTGATTGGGCTGAAATACATAGTCTACTTGCGCTTGTTTCTGCAGCGATTACCATTCAGACAACACTCCCAGGAGAGACGCAGCAGAAACAGCTTCAAAGGCTTCAACTGGGTGTTGATAAACCCGTTAACGTCACTGTTTCACTGATTAGTCTGTCTGTTTTTTCTTGGATAAATACTCAAACGCGTATTTTATAGAGATTTTCACGTTGAGTGAAACTATCAAGGTTTCAGATTCACACACACGACACTACCCACACACACACACACACACACACACACACACACACACACACACATATATATATATATATATATATATATATATATATATATATATATTATTATCACTTTGTACGTGATTCATTTATATATTACCACATGAAAAATATAGGTGTATTTACTTTATTTCCAAGCCATTGACGAATGGAAATAAAGTCGAACGGTGTATACACATTTCTATTTTTCACCTGTGGTAATGTGTGATATATATATATATACTGTATATATATATACAGTATATATATATATATATATATATATATATATATATATATATATATATATATATATATATATATATATATACATGATTATTTTACAGACACAACACCGATACGTTTTTTACGTTCTGAATTAAATATGCTATGATGACATTTGCTTCCACCCCAAAAAACAGTCAGTTTTAATAATCTAGTGCTGTATATATTTAGTGAACCTTGCATTAAATTGATATAAAAATTTTAAAATAAAACAGCCATTTTCCCGCATGTTATAGTCTTCCGTGACCTAACAATATGTAATTTAATAATTTACTTGTCAGTGGAAACTAACCAACACTGAATTGTAATATATTAATTTCTGTTTCCATAATCCCACAGACATCAAAGTAAAGATTATTAACGGAATGGACATCACATTTGCAGTTTCTGACCGATATCAATATCAGAATTTGAACAAAACAGAAATTATGCTTTACTTTCAACCTAACTGCTTTCTGTACACGTAAGACACTTTATCTTTAAGCTAGTGCCAAAGACTGAATATCATTTTCAAATTCATCCTAAAGAGAGGTATATTTCGAGGGAATTATCATATATCGTGAAGGTTCCTAAGTACATGATTTAATGTATTACGTGGAAAGTCGAACCCATGCAGTTCCATTTCACTTTTTATTCTTCTAATAATGAGCAAAATTACCAGTTCACCGAAGCTCTTGATAACTGGATATAAAATACATAACGAAATAATTCACCATTGTATACACAGTGAAGGCTAATACTTGAAACAAATGACGGAAGAGATCCTACAGAAATTCTGCACCTATTTAGGAATATGAAACCGTTCTCTACCTTTCTGCACCAGAACAGTATTCCAGCTCTTACGGAAAATGATAAGTGTTACAAAGTTTTACCTAGCCAATGACGAATCTCAGGGCTGAAAACTAACTCATGGTAAGAGGGAGAAATCAGCAGATTGCCTACAAACAAAAGTACCGCTAATTGACTGTGCCGGCAAAGTCGTTTATACAGATAACGAAAAGCATGAGCTAGAGAAGAGAGAGAGAGAGAGAGAGAGAGAGAGAGAGAGAGAGAGAGAGAGAGAGAGAGAGGGGGAGGGGGAGGGGGATGAACATGTGCCAAAAAAATTTACATCAAAAGATGAAAGCGAATAAGCCTAAACTTCGAGACAACACATCACTTTCCTCCAACATATTTTCTTAAGACTAAAGAAATCAAACCAATGAATGACCCATTCGTGAAATGGAAAGCCCAACGAAAAAAGTTCTTTCTTTTTTCAAGTCACCATACACTTTAAAATAGAAAAGAAAGCCAAACAGAACCCTTAAAATAATCAATATTTTTTTTTTACCCTCAACTTTGGAGTGTGAAAAAGTGGTAACTAGAGAGATATTCTGCAACAATGTATATCAAGGTAAAAAGATATAGAAAAAAACACACACACACACATACACACACACACACACACACACACACACATATATATATATATATATATATATATATATATATATATATATATATATATATATATATATATATATATATATGTGTGTGTGTGTGTGTGTGTGTGTGTGTGTGTGTGTGTGTGTGTGTACTTATGTATGTAAACGAACATAAAATTACATCACGAATATAAATATCATTGTCCTAATATGCCAAAAACTCATCAGTTAACCTTCTTTTGCTACTCGTAATTGAACAGAAGGTATGCATTCATCCGTCTATTAGAATGTTTGTTTATCTGTCAGTCCATAGGATATCTAAGAAAGCTATGTACATATTTCAACTCGATTTTGTGAAACCATCGGCAAGGGGCCAGGGAACAGCTGAGTAAATTTTGTGAAGAATCTCTTTGTGGACAATAATTATGTTTTTGTCTTTGATGTAAATGACATCCAGTTAATTTCTTATGCAGTTATAAAAGGCACTTCGGTGAAATTTAATTGAGGAGTGGACTCAGTGTTGTCCTTTAAGCATGCGAATTAAGGATACTAACAATAATAGATCTTTAAAAATCAAAAGATTATCCAACGCATAAGTCACATTGCCATTCCATTTGCATCACATTGCAAGGCCATTTTCATTCCCGTCATGCATAAAAGATGCTTTTCCCAAACCACTCTCCGAGTGAAAGCATACAGTATAAAAGAGCCACAATGACAGAGGGCAATTCTACATTATGAAGCACTACGACGCAAGACTCGAACGCATTTACAATTCTCATGAACGAGGCACATCAGTAAACAAACCTCCCTTACTCCCCAGCCCCGTAGCTCTGTGCCCCATCCCCATTCCCTCACAGCCTCCGGGGCATGCCTTGCGCAACTTGTCTCTCCCGCATAATCACGGCAGCCTCCTTTCCTACCATCATTCTAGTTCAAGCAAAATTATATTGATGAGACTATTAATAAAGCTTAAAAGCAAAAAACTATGAATCACTATTTTTCAAACCACACAAATAGGATTATCACGGGCTTTTTTCTCAAGAAAGCGAAAGTTTGTTTTTGCCTCGCTGGTAAAAATGAAATTTTTTGAGTTATTCGAGACAGTGATGTCAAAGTAATGGAATAATTAAAATTTGCCCACAGGACGTCTAAAAAGACAAAACCCAGAATTCAATTACCTCTCTAAAACATCCCCAGCAACAAGACTTCTACAGTTTTTAAAAAGACTACTACATTTATTTATTTTTTTATTCCTGGAGTTGTGACAGTGAATTGTCTACATGCGTGTGTTCTCTTGGTCTGTGGCCATGGCCAATTGAACGTGTTATACCGGAGAACTGCGTAACAGTTATTTGAATATCACTTCAGTTGACTTGTGTGAAAAGCTAAAGTTTTAGATAACATTTACGTATATCAAACGATGCTCCAATAAAAAAAAATGAAATTTGTAATGATTGGAATTTGGGGACAAGATACTGAAATAATGAATAAGTATTCAGAATCATTTCTACAAATCAGAACGTAAATACACGTTCATTTTGTTATGCAGTTGACAGACGGGCGACAATTTCCGCATCTTTTCAATAAAGAGATAAATCTAAAACTTCATAATGCATATTCTACCTATCAGCTAAGATTCCTTGACTCCCATAACAATCATTAAACCAGGTCAGTGATTTTTTGTATGAGCAACTTATTGTCACTTATCCATTTTAGTTAATGTTTTCTATACCAGTTATTGTTATAATAAATATCTGTTCATTACTGGCAAACAACATTGGTGGAAATGACCGTAGACTGAATGTTTCATAAACAATGGAAGGCGGAGAATTTTACATTTGATTGGTGGATGGCGCAAATGACCGAAGTTCAGTTATCACAGATACAACACAGTTCCCGTTCACCTTAAAATTCGTGTTTCTTTTCCTCTTAGGTGTTCGATCTGCAAAATCTTCATGTCTTCAAAACAATCAGTTCGAGGTTTACTCCCAAATGCAACTCAACCATTTATAACATCCCACATGATCAAGCAAACCTAAATAATATTTCTTCCTCACCACTTATTCTATCAAGTCAGGCAATGGAACCTTCCCTTCAGCTAACTATTCACATTTGAGTACCACCAACGCCTCCAGACTCTGACTGATTCCAAAAGGGATTAACTGTCCGTAAGAGGATCAGCGTGAATATCTCGAACTGCTCGCTTAATCTTATTAAGGGATTCGAGAATCTCAAGGTGAACTAATCACAGGTGTTTTTAGACTAGGGCCCCTTCATTATTGTGTATTCCACTTCAGATCCATTGCACTCTGAATAAGAAAGCTATTAAAATGTTACAATAACATTCTGATAAACATTGTTTGAAGTCCCGATTGATTATTGGTACGTGTTGGTAAAGGGATACATGAAAACCATGATCATAAATCGTTCCAGTATATACAAGAAATAAAAAAATAACCTTGATAAAAGGGCTTAAAAGAAGGAATTTCCTTTCAGTGACGCTGGGGAAACATGAAGCTTTAAGGTGAACAGAAAATTAAGTAGCGGTATTCAAAATTGAACTGCCTATGTACTATCGACAAAGAACCCAAACCAGCTACAACCATCACTGCCATTCAAGATAAGATAGTTTGCCTACTACGTACTCAACGCCCCCATATAATCTTTTATGTTAAAGAAGCGTGATCATCACAGAAAATTGCCTAGCAAGATTTAGTGAAAAGTTTTCAGATCTGCACAAAATTAGAGCGACTGACCTCCTACCTTTTCAGATCAAAAGTTCTATCGGTAATGCTGAAGTGCTTGTCCTAAAATTAGATAAAATTAAAAAATATTAAAATTTAGGATACTGCATTCCTTATGTTCAGAAAATGGTGTTCACTGATAATGAATCCATTTCAAAGGTGTTTTAAATTACTTGGAGATGTGTCAACCCCACTTAAAAGTACCTGTAGGGTCATATAACAGATGTTCGGGAACTGTAGCAAATTTAACATCATCCTATAAAGTCAACGACATCATGCAACAACTAAGATACAAATTGCAATTACCAGTAGTTCAACTTTACGCGCTTCCATAAATTAACTAGTTCGCATCATGGATACGTTAAAAAATATTTAATGAATATTAATTTTGGAATCAATAAAGTTAACTGTGCAAATTAAGGAACATCTAATGGCTGCTATTTCTTGCGTCTGTTAAGAATCATAACATTCATATATCAATGACTAGTTGAACGAATGTGAAATTATTTCAGTATGCCAAAGACAACTAGAAATGACATGGAATTATCTCAGTCATGTTGTGTATACAGTATAATCACCTTCGTTTCTCTTTGCAGACCGGTCGGCAAGACGGGTCCGGTATACAGAATACTCAGCAGACCGTAATGACCTTTTTCCATACGTACATATCAGGATATTTACTCTAAAAGTATGAGGAGTCATTCGTTAATTTTGTGTAAAAAAGAATTCTGGCAGTTGCTTCAGAAAAGAAAATTTTGAAAATTAAGCTGACCTGTTCGAGTTCAACAAACTCCTTTAAGTTTTCTGTAAAAGAAAACTATTGTG
>NC_089757.1:24485764-24500764 GCF_040412425.1 Macrobrachium rosenbergii
ATATATATATATATATATATATATATATATATATATATATATATATATATATATATATATATATATATATTAATATATATATATAATATATATTAACAAATTAATCATTAGCATTTGCCAGAACAACGCAGGTGTTCTACCAATTTGTTTCGTCAGATATATGGAAACCAGTAATATTTTTCTTTGAATGCATTTTATTATTCAAAATTTATGATAAAACTTTAATTGGAATTTCCATCCCAACAACATACTTATAAACAATTTTCAATACAATGCTGTCAGTATTTAGCACTTTTATTCAAAACTACTCCAATCATCATTCAACATTTTATATATATAAAAAAGTCACTCCTGAAATAGAACTTGTTATAGTTGTATATCAATTGTGAAACTAGATAATGTCAATATTTATTTATTTTAAAGAAGGTAAAGTTTTGAGCGGTAAAAACCAAAAAAAAAATAATGTTTTGAAAAAAAAATTACCATTCAGTAGTGACCCAATGAATTTGTTTAATGATCGATTTAGAGAGTGCTGCTATGAAATGACTTTGCTAGTGAACATCATAACATATTCATTATTATTATTGATAATATCATTGTTATAAAAAAAATTTTATTTCTCAGGATTTATAATTAGGAATTTTTTTGCCATTCATTGAATGAATGGCAAACACAATATGATCTTTGAAACATTCTTTGGAAATTCACAGTAGGCATGAACTAACTTTTATGGAAAAAATATTTGTACTGATTTGCATCGAATAAAATTCCCTGAAAACGCTAAAGTAACTGAGGACGGTCACATCAAAACCGTTCTGTTTGTTCGACCGTCCTAATTCACACAATTGACAATGATCACGTTTCCGAAATTCTGCATACAACTAAATGAATGGTAATTAATAGATTATCTATTATTGGATGAGAAGAACACACCTTATGAAATTCAATTTCTGGTACCTAATTTCATTATCGGTATATTCTAATCCAATAAAGCAAGATGAATAAGAACCTCAAACAGACACAGTCGTGTATTTGAGGGAATATGATATGTTATCGCCACCCCTTAAGTCAATTAGGGTACGAAACGTCCCTGCAACTAAGGACAGCACTGGAAGAAGTGGAAAATATAATTATGAAGACAAAGTGACTTTCAATACTTTGTTAATTATCTCTGTTACAAAGATTTATATTTCATCGTCGCGAATTAAGTTGTGCTTAATCGGGACTCCTTAGTTTCGTTTTATTTGTGTGTGTGTGTGTGTGTGTGTGTATCAGAGAGAGAGAGAGAGAGAGAGAGAGAGAGAGAGAGAGAGAGAGACCACTTTTTAAATGGGAAAGGCTACAAATTAGGTTGCAAGTTTATCATTTAAACGGGTAAAAGACCGAAATATCTCAAATTGATTGCCAGTTTATTCTAAATCAAGCATTTATAGTCTTGCTTTTTTGTCTCAAACTGAAGCGTCTCCACCGGACGAAATATATAAATTTAGAACACTCTTCATAAAACATACCCAAATTCAGCATCTTTAGCCTTTGCCCTATCTCAGTTAAAGTCGGGTGGGTTACGTGACCTTGTTCTCATAATCTGGATGCGGGTTCCAATCCGGCCACGGACTTCAGAATTGCTTTATATTCTTGCATTTGGATCTTAGGCTTTGCGGTGACAAGCGTATCCAGAAAGTGTGAAGAACTCGAGAAGCTAAGAGGACATCGTGGTTATTACAATTACTGGTATAAAGTGACCAGTAGATTCTATTTGTATTGCTCAAAACGTACAAACAAATACACTTTTCTGCTTTATATATATATATATATATATATATATATATATATATATATATATATATATATATATATATATATATATTTATATATATATATTATATATTTATATATATGTTTATATATATATATATATATATACATATATGTATATATATTTATTTTCTATTTTATATACTTGTATATCCATATATGTATATATGTAAAAATATATGTTTATATAAATATATATTCTATATATATATATATATATATATATATATATATATATATATATATATATATATATATATTGCTTACTTTAATGTGTATGACACAATATCATTCCAAAGATTAATGACTGCATAAGAAACACCCTGCATTCTACTGTAAATGAAAGAACTAGTTTCCATCTACTGTCACAAGATGGAAAACGTAAAGCAAAAGTCTCAATCCCAAATTAAAAGTAAGCTGTTGAGAACTTCATCAGCCACATAGTATGATATGAAAAATTCCACTAATGGAAATAAAGTATCCTGACGTCATTATATTCAACTTGAAGGGATAAAACAAATGATCGCGACTAACTAGAAAAAACGGAGGAATAAAAGAAGGGGTTAGAGAAGCAAGGATGGATGAGGTGACAATATGGTAATGTAGATGTAGGAGAGAAGAGAAATTCAGAATTTTATCTCTGGTAGAGAAATCAGACCAGATGAAACTGAAGAGAATAAACGTATGCTTTCGATGGGGAGACTTCTGTGTGGCAGTGAATCTCTCACTGTCTTGAACAAAGCACACCAATAGGAATAAACGTTTGCCCAAGCGATTCATGTTGAGCCTCTTCAAGGAGCAAAGGGGACAAAGTTCGTCACTGTAAGTTATAAAGGAGCAAAGGGGACAAAGTGCGTCAAAGGGGACAAAGTCCGTCACTGTAATTTATAAAGGAGCAAAGGGGGACAAAGTCCGTCACTGTAATTTATAAAGGAGCAAAGGGGACAAAGTCCGTCACTGTAAGTTATAAAGGAGCAAAGGGACAAAGTCCGTCACTGGAATTTATAAAGGGAGCAACAAAGTCCATCACTGTAAGTTATAAAGGGCAAAGGGGACAAAGTACGTCAAAGGGGACAAAGTCCGTCACTGTAATTTATAAAGGAGCAAAGGGGACAAAAGTTATAAAGGAGCAAAGGGGAGTGTACGTCAAAGGGGTCCGTCACTGTAATTTATAAAGGAGCAAGGGGACAAAGTCCTGTAACTTATTAGCAAAGGGGGAGCAAAGGGGACAAAGTCCGTCACTGTAATTTATAAAGGAGCAAAGGGGGACAAAGTCCGTCACTGTAAGTTATAAAGGAGCAAAGGGGACAAAGTCCGTCACTGGAATTTATAAAGGAGCAAAGGGGGACAAAGTCCGTCACTGTAAGTTATAAAGGAGCAAAGGGGACAAAGTACGTCAAAGGGGACAAAGTCCGTCACTGGAATTTATAAAGGAGCAAAGGGGGACAAAGCCCGTCACTGTAAGTTATAAAGGAGCAAAGGGGACAAAGTCCGTTACTGGAATTTATAAAGGAGCAAAGGGGGACAATGTCCGTCACTGTAAGTTATAAAGGAGCAAAGGGGACAAAGTACGTCAAAGGGGACAAAGTCCGTCACTAGAATTTATAAAGGAGCAAAGGGGGACAAAACCCGTCACTGTAAGTTATAAAGGAGCAAAGGGGACAAAGTACGTCAAAGGGGACAAAGTCCGTCACTGTAATTTATAAAGGAGCAAGGGGGACAAAGTCCGTCACTATAAGTTATAAAGGAGCAAAGGGGACAAAGTACGTCAAAGGGGACAAAGTCCGTCACTGTAATTTATAAAGGAGCAAAGGGGGACAAAGTCCGTCACTGTAAGCTATAAAGGAGCAAAGAAGACAAAGTCTGTCACTGTAATTTATAAAGGAGCAAAGTGGACAAAGTCCGTCACTGTAAGTTATAAAGGAGCAAAGTGGACTAAGTCCGTCACTATAAGTTACAAAGGAGCAAAGTGGACAAAGTCCGTCACTGCAAGTTACACAAACACTTGCGGCAACTTCCAGAACCGGCGCTGACAATCAGATTAACATCACTCGAAGAACCCCCGCCCCCCCCAACATCAACCTCTCTCCATTAACCTCCATCTCACGTTACCCAGGGTCTCAACCTCACAGATAATCTCCGTCCCGACATGCAAACTAGGTTGCACCACTTATTGTATAATATATTTGTCTTTGGCAAAAATCATTTTCATATAATTATATAAACGGGGGTTCTGGTTCCCTTTGTATTAATGTATCAAGTTTTCGGATACAATTTATGGTACATTCTGCCACGATTAATGATAATGCTAATAATTTCAATTATCAACATTATGATTATCTGTATAGGTATTATGACTGAAATACAGTAGAATTAACTAAAATAGACAACAAAAATACGGCATGTACGTTTAGTGATTTATTTCCTCCGAGATGGCGTTAGGAAACTCCTCGGACGTCCCTAGTTTTGACTGCTATAAGTACTTACCAAAACGAGTGATTAGTAATTTATTCTTGTTATGCTTAAAACTAAACTACCCTCCCTTAACTTCATCATAACCATATTTCTTATTTAATATTACTGGAAAGGAAATATCTGATCTTTAAATAGGGCCGTTGATCCTCTTTTAAAATTGGGAAGAAGGGTTACATTCTCTCTCTCTCTCTCTCTCTCTCTCTGCCACGGTAACACACATAAGCAATGTAACGTCCAAATAACGTTAAATAATATAAAATCTATTTATTTCCCAAAGCTACGTCGGACAGAGATCTTTTAGCACTTTTAATTATGTATTCCCACTCTGAACCCGAAACGATTTGAGTAAAATGCCGTTGATGACTATTGAACTAGTGACCCTGGAACAAATAACGGATCCTTCCTAGATAGTGACCCCAAGCAAAGTTCGGGGTCGTTATCTAGGACTAATATTTCTTTGGGATCAAAGTCTTTTGTTCATATTTTTACGGTCATCCCCAACGGGGTTGTACTAAACACGCCGCAAAGGTGGATACATGGATATTTACCGGGTTAAAACCGTTGGGGGTCACTGTCTAGGAAAGATCCCAAATAACTGAAAGAGCATGAAGGGAAAACCTCTGATAAGGAGCAACATTGCATGGATAATAAAAAAAAGGGGAAGGCTAGCAAAACATCATCACTCAACCTTTTGTATATCCGATGTCACTGACCTTGGCAGATGTACCGCCAGATAATGCTTCTTTTATTTCAAGCGCCAGTACAGCATCCTGAATGGATATTTTAAAGTTTTTCTTGATAGGAATGAAGTTTACCTCACCTAATTGATGTAAGTTTTAGAAGGTTGAGCGAGCCATTAGGACTTTCAAACTATTTGAAACAGCTTAGTAATACCAGCGAGGATATATAAAACACGTTCTTTTCATTTATGGAGATGTTTCAGATGTACATGGAATCTCTCTCTCTCTCTCTCTCTCTCTCTCTCTCTCTCTGAAAACATTTCCTGAATTCAAAGAGACTAATTCCTTGAAGCTGAATCTTGCCTTAAACCTGCAGTCTAGACTATGAACAGTCTAGACTTTGAAAACGTAAAATGCCGATTTACGTAAATAAATTTCTTTTTCTCTTCTGCGGATGGAGACTGTTACGTATTTGCCATTTCAATCTGCCTGATTGAATTCGGGGATTGTGGAAATGAAAATGTATCATGCAGATATTCGAGGGAATACGTTAAAAAGGTCAGATACTAATTTATTATATTAAAGTTATAAAAAAAGCTTTACGCATGCGCTCAAAATTTTCTGTATAATACCCAAGAAAAACTTTGACAGATAAAATACATCAAAATAAAGCTACGTCATCGGTATACAAAACAGACAAAATTCTCACAAATATAAATATGCTAGAGGGATTATCATTAATCTTCAGGTAAACAAAAACAATACATGATACTGGGGAAAAGAAGCTGGGGGATAAGAAGAAAAGGAAAGAAAGGGAATACGTAAAAACAGTGAGGAATGATGAGAAGTGAGAAGGCTCGAAGAATGGCTGAGAAGTATCTAATAAAAGGAGAGGGGGAAACATTTATAAAGCATAAGACTCAGCATAAAAGAAGGAAAACTGGTCATGTATACCGTACACAGGAAGATTAATAATAGGGAGTTACATTAGAGAAAGATGATTATAAATATGTAAAATTATGTCATAGAAGATGAAGTATAAGACGAGGTGTGGCAGGACGAGGAACGATCGAGCCAATAACAAAACGGATTTATATTGCAGTTGGAAAACAAGAGAAAATAAATGGACGGAGAAAAAAAAGAAAGAATAAACATACAGGAAAGTCAACCACAAGCAAAAAATTCCGTTAATGACAACCAAGGAGTTAAAAGTAATAAGATGAATAACAATCGGGAATATTTAGATAAAATGCCTCATAAGAGAGAGAGAGAAAGAGAGACCACTACTCCACTTGTGCCCTATCGCTTGGAAAGATTCAGAGAACTTTCAAGCTACGTGAGTACGCATAATAATATCTTGCAACCGCTTTCTATCTGTTGCAAAAGGCAAGTGATCAAATCCAGCTGGTGCATAGGAAAGTAGGTCATAGTAAAAATTGCACATAAATATTCAATGGCTGTTTGGCAGTTCACTCCTAGTGTATACGTAAACACACAATCATAAATATAACTCCGCAAATCTTCTTCTTCTTCGTTTAACGTGTCTTTTCCCATTTTTCATATGGGGTAGGCACGATGCCTTTTTTGAAGGGCTTTGATTTGGTGTTGGGGTAGACCGTAGCCTCGATCGGCTGCCCTGTCTGACATCGCTTAGACCCCGGTAGCACATGTGTATATGTATCGTACCAAATCCCCAGCTCCGCAATATTATATTAAAATATCAAACGTATTTTAGCTTGAGGAATAACTTACACCCAAACGGATATATAAGTGTATCTGCCTTGACTAGAATTCGAAACTATGCCTCTGAGAACTGCTGCCAACTGAACTTGTTCTATTATGAGGACAGATTCATCATGACTGTTTACGCCTTTTATTATTACAATAAACAGGAAAAACAACGACAGCCACACCAGTAACCGAAAGCTCGCAAAGAAGCCGTTCAGAAATAGAAGTGAAAATAGAGTAACATCTTCATAAATGAGTGACTGTGTCAGATATTTCATTCATTCAGCATCCAAATAACTATTCACTCTCAATCTTGACATTTGCTGAATATTCTGATAAGCAAAATATATTAAATCAATGATTTGATGCCCACTACATACATTTTCAAGTATAAAACACGGGAGTAAGGAAAGCGTAACAAGAGCAGCAGTAAAATGTCTGTCAGGAAAAGGGGGAGAACATTAAGAAAATAAATGAGAAGACAAAACCAGAACTTGATAAAAAAAAAAAAACAAAGGATCACAAAAACAGTAAAGAGGAAAAGTAGCTCAGCCCACAAAAGACCTTTCCATAAAACGGCTCCTAGAAGTCAGGATAATTCAAAGTTGTAAAAGTCATTCTTAACTCAATTTCCAGACCTCACGTTCTTCCCTCGATACTCACTACGGAGAATTAAGGTTCCCTGTGGATTCTTAACTCGACGCGCGTGTATGAGAGAGAGAGAGAGAGAGAGAGAGAGAGAGAGAGAGAGAGAGAGAGAGCAAATAGTACGGTTAATGCTATTCACGCTGGAATCACTTGGACACAAAAAGATATTATATCATGAGTTTAGCTTACAAGTACCCGTTCTTTTAACATTTGCAAACGTACACATTACATTCAGAGAGCAAAGCACGAGCTTCCATAATGTAGATCCAGTTCCAAAACATTACTTAGATTTGGTGGCTTTCATTAACAAAACAGTATAGTGAACATAGGAAGTGGGCCAGTTTAATACTAGAGTTATTTTTAGTAAATTCTGACTGGCTAAAATCAATCAAATATTGGAAAAAAATGCTCGAGACCAAAAATAATGTAACACTTTCCAAGTATGCCACAGTCATCTTTGAAGCAAATTTATGAAGGTTTTAGCAAATTAATATAATCTCTTTTATTTTAAGAGGAGTCCCTCTGGTAGGCAACAACTGAATCCAAGCAGCAGTGTCTTACTCCGTCTAGAAGGATATAAATGAAAATGGAAATCAACAGAGAAGCATAATTAAAGTTAAGAAATCGTCCCAATAAATAATTTAGCAACAAAGCAATGGCATTCGATATCGACAAGAAAAGCTAGTAGAAGGGTCTGCGAATTCTATAAAACAATAACAGCTTCTGGCTCACTTTGAGACCAACGGTAAAATAGCGAATTATACTTCTCTCCGAGTCTATGTTTTCGAGACAACCGAAAATAACCAGGTTTGCGTTACGAGCCAAGGCCCATGAAACTTTCAGCCTTGGCCCTATATCGTTGCCAGACGCACGATAATGGTTAACTTTAACTTAAAATAAATAAAAACTACTAAGGCTAGATGGCTGCAATTTGGTATGTTTGATGATTGGAGGATGGATAATCAACATACAAATTTGCAGCCCTCTAGCCTCAGTAATTTTTAAGATCTGTGGGCGGACAGAAAAAGTGCGGACGGACAGACAAAGCCATCTCAATAGTTTTATTTTACAGAAAACTAAAAGATAACAGCGGTCACTTAATGTCTCTGTTCTTAGTCAGAATTTTGGGGTCCACACCAGGCCTCTTATCCCCTTCAACAACTTACCACTTTTATGGCCATTCTTCGACATAATCCTTACTTTGAAAAAACAGAACTTGCTTAGCAGATTTTCTTGAATAAAACAGTCATACAACAATTAAAATAAGGTTAAAAGTTAAAAGTAAAGCAGGGTAAAAGATTTTCCGACAGAATTCTGAATAAAAACGGGAATTAAAAGAGATGCCGAGGTGAAAACGAATATTAGCTGAACAAAAACAGTATACGAGAGAACAAGAAGAAAGGTCTGGTGAAGAAAAAAGTGAAGGAAAGAGAAAAATCCTCGCGCCGTTAATAACAATATGAAGAGGGGGCCCGTTAGAAAAACGGCATACGTTTGAAGGCACGAGCGGGCAAGAAATATCCATGAAAAAATGGAGAGAGAGAGAGAGAGAGAGAGAGAGAGAGAGAGAGAGACACACACACAAATTCAAGATAAAAGAGATCCTGAAAAAGTGAGAGACATATCACAAAAGGGGAAAGGAATGGAGAGAAAGACTATACAGTAAAGAAGAGATAAATGGTAAAAAAAAAGTTCTACCACTAACATAACATAGTTGGAGGAGGAACCGAAGCAGAACACAAAGAAGAACTTATACCATTTCTTTATTGTTATTACACTAATAACGGCAATGGCTACGACAATAACTACTCGGAACGTTGCAATAAGAGTAAAATTATGTTTAGGAAATTTGTGTTACTCTAAGAGACTGACCAGTGAATGTCAATTCGTTAATCTGATTGGAGAATAACACATGAGGAAAAGGATCATGGCGTACAGCAGGAAGAGGAAAATGACAGTAAAAGAGGCGAAAGTAGAAGTGAAGGAAAAGTCGTGCAGGAGAAGCAGTAGGGAGCAAGATAAAATATGAGATATATATAAAATGCGAAAAATAGATGAGAAACGAATTATGATGGAAGATAAGAGAGAATAAAAGAATGATGGGAATTACTGTGGAAGATAAAAGGTGGGAGATAAAGAATAAAAAAGAGAGAGAGAACATATATACATTATATATACATATATATATATATATATATATATTATATGTGTATATATACATATATATATATATATATATATATATATATATATATATATATATATATATATACACACACACACTTATATATGCACAGTAAATAATATATAATCTGCCTATTTATTTGCAAATTCGCAGGAACATGCATTCTCTTACGATTCACGGAATAAGATTACTTTCCAATGTCACGTTGAGGTTAAAGCCATAATCTTATAGAGAGAGAGAGAGAGAGAGAGAGAGACAGTCAATGTGGAATGAACTGACAGACTGTGCCAGCTATCTGCCAGCTGGGAGATTGGGAACTGTGGTATTTCCGGACTGACGAGCCATCTGGCTTTCGGAGAAGAGAAGCACCTGAAACATATGGCGGAGGGGGAAACAGATGGTGCACAAGGAATAGTATACACAAAGCAAAACATAAAGACAGAGACCCCTTGTGAAAGAGTGAATACACAAACATGGATTGGGGAATCAAAGAGAGAGAGAGAGAGAGAGAGAGAGAGAGAGAGAGAGAGAGAGAGAGAGTTTCCTTTCTCTAATAGTGAAACGTTAATATAGTTTTGGGTGTGTATTTAAGTTACCGATGGTTCTTATTTAGAAACTGACATCACAAAAGCTGAAATCTGAACTTACAGCCACTGTATGTCTGTGTGTGCATATATGAATAATCAGGAAGCTTTGTTTTCACTCGTTGTTGTTATGGAATGAAATTGCGAACTGCAAGTTCCTTGCCTTCCCCTATCTCACCGAGTAAATTTTTCCCACTTAGCCAGATATTACTTTTTGCTTCGGGGTAGACTTGAACTGGGGACATACGAAGCAAAGACTGCCTTGATTACTCGACTAGTCATGCGCACATACATTTGCACGAGCGCAGAGGCCATCGTCATCATCTTTGTTGTTCTCACAATTTCTAGCTATCCTTATAAAAGTGCCACTGTTCCAGGGTTATTTAGAAATCATATATGTGATGCTTAATTCGCCATGTTTAATGTCCATTATCATAGTACTATCCTTCCCTGTCTCTCTGAATTACTTAACGAAATCAAGACTATGCCATTTTTATGACTTATCTTCTAAGTAATAATTTGTGAAAACAATAATCTTACTGTATAAATACAATGTGTATAAATAGATTTATTGGTTTCCGCACCGTGTAAAAATACGATAAATTGCCTTTCTAGGGATATGTAGTTTCATGTTATTTATGTCATTTATCGAACATTAAAGCTTCAGGAAAAGATGAAAATAAATTTTACTGTTCTCTATTGTAATCTTACTTGCTGATCTATTTCTTAGACCGGTGCGTGCGCAGAATTATTATTATTTTTTTTTTTTTTGGTCTAAATGCTCAGCATTGTCTTTTTGAAGCGTAATAAGGGTAATTTACCGAAGTAACTCCAACCGAAAAGCCAACGCAAAATATCAAAAGTAAAAGGTAACAATGATAAACTAAAGATTCATTTATTTAGTACTATGTAAAAGTATATATTACTCTCCAGTTATATATAGTTTATGTCAGCCATTGCGCAATTATGTCATTTTTCGACGGTAGTCGTTGCTGAACATAAACTAGTAAATTGCAGATTGTACATAACATACTTGACATGTAATAAGTTAAGTATACCTTAGTTTTACCAGACCACTGAGCTGATTAACAGCTCTCCTAGGGATGGCCCGAAAGATTAGACTTATTTTACGTGGCTAAGAACCAATTGGTTACTTAGCAACGGGACCTACAACTTATTGTGGAATCCGAACCACATTATATCGAGAAATGAATTTCTGTCACCAGAAATAAATTCCTCTAACTCTTCATCAGCCGGCCGGAGACTCGAACTCGGGCCTAACGAGGTCCAGTCCACAACTCTACCGACTCTTCCAACGAAGAGCGTTGACATGAAATGAGAACGATGGAACTGCAATATTTAAAGTTCTTCTTTCATTTTTTGAGGGTGTTTGTACAGTATTAGTATATAAAACGAGTGAAAATTCGCCCCAGCAACAGAAATATGTCTGAAAATACATATAAAAAAATTGCATGGCTTACATTAAATTACAAAGACTCTTGAGTCCTTTTCGCGCGCCAGCCAACATTTCCCTAATAATGTTTTAGCGTAATGAGTCTCCTAATTGTATCCATTACACAGTAATGACAATATCCTGAACCAGAATTTTATGTAACGGCACACCGTGTCTTTTTATTCTCTCTCTCTCTGTCTAAATTACAAACAGTGCCAGGAGAAGTAACTCCCACGTTTAGAAATAATTCGGTATATATTTTACATAGAAACCAGAGAGAGAGAGAGAGAGAGAGAGAGAGAGAGAGAGAAGAGAGAGAGAGAGAGAGATTGTGTAGGAATGTTCCTGAATGAAACTCTTAACTGCTATAAATTTAAAACAGAATATCAAGGGGAATTCGCAACGCAATATTAAAATGCAAAATTTCGTATAACATAAATAAAAAGCAAGGAGCATCTCCTGTTCTCTTCTCGCTGAAAGCCAATTTCAACGCTGTCCTCTAAACCACACTGAAATTTTGAGGACGAAACAAAACCATTAAGAAAAGCAGCATAATCCTGGCTCCACTAGGCTTAAAACAACTCATTTCTCTCTCTCTCTCTCTCTCTCTCTCTCTCTCTTATCTATATATATATATATATATATATATATATATATATATATATATATGTGTGTGTATGTGTATATGTATATTATATATATGTGTATGTGTGTAATGTGTATGTGTGTGTGTGTGTATGTATTTATACATATACATATATATGTATATATATATAGTATATATATAATAATATATATATATATATATATATATATATATATATATATATATATATATATATATATATATATATATATATATTAGAAGCAAGAATTGCAAAATAACTTTTACTGAGAGCAAGTTCAGCCTTTTTCCCCAAGAGTTCAGAGCCAGTCAAGGACTCGGGAAACCAGACGATAAAAATCACTCCAGCAAACCGATGACCCTCAAAGATTCACGAGATGAAATTTAATAACAACTCGACCCTCCTACGATTCCCGCTCTTGGCAAATTCCAAGAAAGTGCGTGTGCATTTTTCGCTTGAATGGTAATTGCTTGCGAGTGTTTTTTGTTTTTTTTTTTGTTTTTGCTCCTCAACTGACCCTCGTTTCGCAACAGAGTTTGTCTTCGTAAGGCGGGGAAGCTGTCAGAATACAACGGGGCTTTTACAAATGTGGGGTTTGTTTGCTTGCTTAATTAGGGTTAACGCTTTATGGATTTGTACAGAATAATGATTAATGATTTATCTGTCTTAATTGATAAGGAGGAAGTAGAAAACTAAATAACGCTTGTTTAAGCATATATATAAATAACGCTTGTTAAAGTGATATATATATACATATATATATATATATATATATATATATATATATATATATATATATATATATATGTATATATGTGTGTGTGTGTGTGTGTGTGTGTGTGTGTGTGTGTGTGTGCTTAAACAAACGTTGTTTAATTTTATGCTTCCTCCTTAACAGTTGAGACAGATAAATCATTATTCTGTAGAAATTTAGTGTGCATATAATAAAAATGCCTAACTCACACACACACACACACACACACACACACATTATATATATACATATATATATATATATATATATATATATATATATATATATATATATATATATATATATATTATACATTTTATTGTATTATATACATATAGACAGAATGCAGACAGCACTCACCCAAAGAAAAATATGCATAGAAAACAGGTATTGAAATGTTGTATTCCTGTGAAACCAGCTGCAAATAATGAAGCCCATAAAAGACAAAAAGTCAGTCCATAAAAACAGAGACATGTTGCGCTGTACAACCTGTAATATACCACAGTGTACAAAGAGTTATGGAAAATAAGTGGGAAAAAAGAAACAAGAATTTCAAGATTAACTCCCTATCATAATGACTTCACAAAGCAAGTATGGCAGTCTCCTTTCGTTCCTTCATAATGAGAGAGAGAGAGAGAGAGAGAGAGAGAGAGAGAGAGAGAGAGAGAGAGAGAGAGAGAGAGAGAGTGACCTTACAGACCTTACAGTTCGTTCGGGTTGCCCCAGGTACCTCAGTGTGAGGCACCTCTGATGTCTACCAGAGAATTGCTAAAGTATCTTCCAACCTTGGATAGTCTGGGATGCAGCTTAGATATTTGTCGAGCTCATTCGTAAACACATCTACGCTCACTCCTGTTATGTTCCTCAGATGAGCTGGTAACGCACTGAATAGATGCTGCATTGTCGATGCTGGTGCGAAGGGGATTAATGTCCTGTGTGCTTTCCTTAGTTTTCCTGGTATAGTTTTGTGCACTATTCATCTACACATCTGCTTGCTCTTTCTGATATTTTTAGCTTCATGGAGAGAGAGAGAGAGAGAGAGAGAGAGAGAGAGAGAGAGAGAGAGAGAGGACCTGCAGGTCAAAACAAGTAAGCTGTCACACTTTCAGTGCAAAATACAGACAAGTAGTTATGTATCCAGAGACACAGTTTTAACCTCCTTCCCCTAATATTTCATTTTTATCACCGCCGCCCCTTCCTCCGTAGGTGCTTACATTGGCAAACGATTCTCTTGATCTGTCATCATAGTTTTTTTTTCTTGTTTTGATTCCATACTTATCAGATTCTTCTTCTGCCTCTTCTTTTATCCTCTCTATTGTTCCTCGCTTTCTTTTATATCTATTCCTCTTCAGCTGAAGTTGGGAAAAAAACCCTTTTTTTTTTTTTTAGTCATTTTGTATCCTACCAAAAATAGTCTTAAAACAAGGAGATATATTTCCAACTGTTTATCAACATAAATGAAAAGATTTAAAACCTTAATAACATGGCGTATCTGTCCCCAATTAGGAATGGCGCATTACCTGAGATCTGTTGTTATTTTAAAACGCATTTTTCATCGAAAACTGGGATGAAAAAATGTTTATGAAACCAAAAGAAAGCACTTGTTGCTTTACTTATAATTAACTAGAGTCTAAACCACGGAAGAAGAAACGTCTCCTAATTTATGAGGCGACAAATATGGAGAGCTATAAATCAACAGGGAGGAAAAAGAGCCATTTATCAACTCATAAATCATCACTTATGTCGCGGAAAAGGTAAAGGAAAGAAATAACTAAGAACAAAGAATGAGTAATTAGCTTTTTTTCCTAAGGTAACATTTGTCGCAGTCTCTTTTAAGTAGCAAAAATATAAATAAATAAAAATACAGTACAAGCTTCGAAAAGCCTTGATTTTTTCACAGACGTATTGCAAACTATTTGCTAATGGAAATCAGAATTAATCATAAAGAAAACTCCTTACATAGTAAAATAGGTCAGGCGGAAAGCAATATTATTGCCATGATTTATCAAAATATTGACACTGTCCTAAAATATCTATATCCATTATCAAACT
>NC_089757.1:24508264-24513264 GCF_040412425.1 Macrobrachium rosenbergii
CGCAGATGCACTGTTAATCAGTTGTTAGGAGAGGGTGGAAAGTAGGATGGAAGAAAGAGAATATGAAAGGAGGTACAGTAAAAGGAACAAAAGGGGTTGCAGCTAAGGGCCGAAGGCACCATGCAAAGAATCTTAAGTAATGCCTATGGGGTTCTCTCTCTCCGCATCACGGAAATCAATATCGTGTTCGTAACTATTATTGCACTAAGGGCATTCTTTCAGCTCGGGTTAAACGATACAGCTCGAACAATTACTTCAACCGTTATATGCAATTGTGTGAACGTTGCGGGCCAATACTATTGCTTTTGTCTTCCAACGGTTTTTCAATTGGTTGATGCCTTGTATTATCCGAAATGAGATATTTTGCCCGGGTGATATCGCACACCACACGTAGCGCTATTTTTTTTTTTTTCCTTGAAAAACCTTGTAGTGCCTATTGTTAATGTAAACAATTTTAACAGTCTTAACGAAAACACTTTATGTTGTTCTTGAAACCTTCATTTATCCTCTCTTTGTTCCAGTTACGTTTATTCATATCTTCAGAAGGCAATGCCACTGTGAAACTTTCGCTCCTAGGAATAAAGCTTATTAACTAATCGAAGTTCTTAACTGGATCAGAGCCAGAGCAGATTGCAAAAGGCTCCACTAGTTAACCTCTCTCTCTCTCTCTCTCTCTCTCTCTCTCTCTCTCTCTCTCTCTCTCTCTCTTCTGAATGCTTAATATGTAACTGATATTTCATTTTTATAAGGGCATCTACTTGATCGGTTTTCGTTATCACAAGCACACACACACACACACACACACACACACACACACACATATATATATATATATATATATATATATATATATATATATATATATATATATATATATACATATATATATATATATATATATATATATATATATATTATATATATATATATATATATATATATATATATATATATATATATATATATATATATATATATATATATATATATATATATATATATATATATATATATATATCTACAGTAATCAATAATAAATTTATACAGATTTAATTTGTGTGTCCGTGGAAATACATCTCATGTGCTGTATGCGCACGGTTTCAGTGAATGCTTCCTTACATAACTGCATACATGCGAGTTTTATTTCCTTTACCTATTTATACGCAACCCGAAATTGATATAATTTTATTATGCAAATGAAATGGGGCAAAGAATAAACATTCTTTTCCTCGATGTTGGCCTTAATACTCTCTCTCAAAGATATATACAATCAATCATCATACAAAACCGCTGCAAAAAAGTCTTCAGATTTTTTGTATTATTTAATTTTAATCCCACTCGAGTAATGAAAGCAAAAGTTGGCGAATCAATCAGACATTTTCACCTGCTGGTGCCTGCTTTCGTAATATTTTTGGAAGGGAACAAAGAGGCTTTTCGTGCGCTCAAAATCCTCTCCCATCTCAAAAAAAAAAAAAAAAAAGAAAACGGAACCAACCGCAGATTCGTAAACAGGAGATTAAATATAGACGTGTTTTTCTCAGGATCTTTTCATAATCCGCTTATGGATCATATTTCGACCTCATCCAAGATATATGCTGTGGGGTGGGGGGGGGAATATAAGTCTTTTCGTGGGTTCTTATCTACCAAAATAAGACTGAATAGTCATGTGTCATTCCATGCCCTAAAATGGAAGACTAGTATCTGCAAAAATACGAAACTGAGAAAAATGGTCTGTAGATATTCCCTTGCCTTACTACTGAATTTGCAGATACTGCAAATGGGACTCCATAAATACTCTTGAAATGCATTGAAGAATCATTCTGTAACGGCAGTAACTTGTGTATTAGTGTTTCACGAGCCCAGCAGGTAGCATATCTCAATTTCGAAAATTTTGCAGATACTGCAGTTTTCCATTTTTGGGCAGTGTATATAACTGACTGGACCTAATATACAGTAACTGAAAATGATTATCACGCGGCTCTATCCCCCTCTCTCTCTCACACACACTCTTGGCGTCAGTGACCTTACTATTTGTGACGCCAGAAAAATGCCAATAATTAATGAATCAATTAACTCTCTCTTTCTTTCTCTCCAGGAGGCGTGACTGTCATGCTAAGAGGATCTTGCACTAAAGCAATAAGGTTTAGAAAAAAAATATATTTCCCTCGATTCTAAATTTATTGATTTCATCTCTTGCTCATGATGCCTCCGACATCAGGAGATGATTGACGGCTGTTCTGTTCCTCTTACTTTTCATATTTACTCCAGTTTCTTAGTCCTTTCACTTTCGAATTCACAGCTCACGGGAATGAACTGGATTTAATTAAAGTTTTTCTGCTATCTACATAATTTATTAATTTATTTTCCTGTAAATTTCAGTTCTTTTTGGGATTGAGAGTCTGACCTTGAGATTCCTGAAATTTCTCCTTAGACGAAGGTTCGTGGAGTCACGAATTGTGAAATCCGTGACAGCAAGATTTCTACAGCGTATCTAATATTTAGACGATCAATTTAGTTATTGATTTAATTTTGGTAATGGCCCATCATGATTAATTTTCAATTAAAATGACTCGCAATTTCATTAAAACGAACATTTCTTGCCCAAGGTAAGGGACAGCGTAGAGTGAGCTTGAAAATTTAACTGTCTAAAAAATTTCTTATAAATGATTAATTATAAAAAAATAATTCGTTTTCCAACAATTTTTCGGTATGACAAAGTTGATGTCCAGGTAATCGCCAATTTCCCAAATAACTGTGTTAATCGTTTGTTAATTACAATAACTATACAAAGACAGAATTTATGACAAACTGCTTAACAATGAATCATCTAAACAATCCCCAGCCATATGAAACTAGGAGTAAAAATTTTCGAAAGCACCCCATCCCTTACCTTCAAATTTCCCATTACAAGTATTATGTCGTTCTTTCCTTGCATTCAAGACAACCTATGTGGATGATCACTACAAATGATTTGCTTTTTACCACTGCTGCCAGTAGACAAGATCGAAATAAATCAAAGAAACAGAAAAGCTGGCAAAATGAAACGTCTTCTTTCAGTTGCTCTTCATTGAAGAGGAAATACAACATGGGGTAGTTCCTTTAAACCAAATCTCATATGCACTGGTTTTAGGGAAATTGTAAGTGAAGACATTAAAGTACTGCCTATATGAAAAAAAAATAATAAAAATTTCCCAGTGAAGATGATTTCCTGTCAGATGTTGAGTGAAAGTCTCCAAATATAACAAGAATTATTCATATCGGGTTAATGTCACCGAATTATATGTCTGCAGACAACTCCTCTGGTGAAGGAGACGGGTAGCAGATTACTAACGTGACCAGAGATCTGCTCAACAAAGTTTCATTGATAATATATGAAGAAAGCTAAGAGCTGAGACTTACGCCACCACTCCTTACTGCATTCCAGCACAGAATGAACCTAACGATTGTTACAAAAAAAGATAAGTTTAAGAAGTTACCAAAGCACTTCCAGTCAATGAAAACCAGCTTGATTAAGTGCTGTAGGCCTTACCTGAAAAAAAAATCCTGTCAAAAGATATACCCATATTTCCTGGATTACGATGGGTTAAATCCTGTAGGTAGCATCAATTTCTAGTTTTCTGTAAAACAAAACTATTTAGATGGCTATTTATCCGTCCATCCGCACTTATTCTGCCCGCCCTCAGTTCTTAAAAACTACTAGGGCTAGAGGGCTGCAAATTGGAATGTTGATCATCCACCCTCCAATCATCAAACTAACAAATTGCAGCTCTCTAGCCTTAGTAGTTTTTATTTGATTTAAAGTTAAAGTTAGCCATAATCGTGCGTCTAGCACCGCTATAGGTGCCAACAACACAGGCCACCACCGGGCCGTGGCTGTTTCATTGGCAGCGAATGAGAATTTCATGGACAGTAGCTGAGAATTTCATACAGCATTATACACTGTACAGAAAACTCGACTGCGCCAAAGAAACTTCGGCGCATTTTTTACTTGTTTTCTCTAATAACGTCCATAATAATGACCAAACACTGAAACCACGGAGTGGGAGTTTCTTATCATTGTTAGTTACACTGGGAGTGAGAACTTGAGAATGGAAAGTTCCTTTAAACAACGATGGGGATAACTTCTGCGTCTCGTAAAGTCGACTTACAACAATTCTCAAGGGAACAGCAAGGACTGGGAGTCTGAAGGTGAATTTAAGACAAAAATACTACCTGCAATCAAATTTTTCCTGTTTTTATTTATGGGTTATATATATATATATATATATATATATATATATATATATATATATATATATATATATATATGTATGTATATATATATGTATGTATATATATATATGTATGTAATATATATATATATATATATATATATATATATATATATATATATATATATATATATATGTAAGTATATACATATATATGTATATATATATATATATATATATATATATATATATATATATATATATATATATATATATATATATATATATATATATATATATATATATATATATATATATATATATATATATAAATATATATTATAGATACACATACCTATATACTGTATATATATATATATATATATATATATATATATATATATATATATATATATATATATATATATTATATTGTTTGTGTGTATCAACGCATTTGTGTTAACGCAGTCAAATCAACACTTTATTACACTGATACAAAGATTACGGTCGGGTAAATGTAAACGAAATTCACGATAAACGAAAATGATAAAAAAATATATTTACTTTAACGCTGCGGTTCGTTTGACTGAATATGGTTTCTACTAATGTCATGGGTGAAGCCTAACCTGTTCATCAGGTTAATTGGTTTTATAATTAAAAAAAAAATGTTGAGTTGTAATTTGTTACCTCGGAGGAAATTATACGTTTTGGAGCGGCAATAAAAACATTTTTGTAACGGAGATCGTATGTACGGAATATATTAGTATGCCAGAGTTTCATTTATGATGT
>NC_089757.1:24520764-24543264 GCF_040412425.1 Macrobrachium rosenbergii
CTCTCTCTCTCTCTCTCTCTCTCTCTCTCTCTCTCTCTCTCTCTCTCTCTCTCTCATAAACCATCGTAAACATACGGATATTCTGGTGGTTTCTGATGAACCTTCCAATAAACCTTAAATGCCTCTTTTTGAGAATATAAATGGTGACGGTTGACATTTTATTCACATATTCTACACCATACACTATGAACAATCCCCACAAAGGTCCTCTATCGATTTTATCTTAAGATTTTTCCAACCCCTTGTATGCACCACACAGCTTTTTCCTTAACTTTCACTTGTCATATACTCGTTTCATGACAAAAACTTCAATCATGCACCCTTGTCCTTGTATAATCTCATATTCTTCTTCTCTTATCAGTCTTGCTTTTTTGCTCCACCCGTCCGCGTACGTTCGAAAAACTAAATTTATGTTTTATTATTTTCAATGTGTAAGTATATGAAAACTATAATTTATATTTGATTATTTTCATATATATATATATATATACTATATGTATATATATATATATATATATATAAGCACAAATATTACCAATCCGCATCTGTCTTTCTGGATTAACAAAAAAAAAAAAGCTCCCCGTTCTTTATTTTTCAACGATATAAAACAAAACAGGTTTTCTTTCGAATGCGAGCGATGATCGATTTTTTTTTTTTATACAAGGATTAGATTTTACGGATTTCGATTTGGATGATAAATGACGGACAAACACTACCAGAGGAAATTCAGATTTAGGAGGACACGACAGCTTGCGCATTTCCGTGCGAAATTTATGCATTTATACTTACGACGGCAGTAACACACGAACCACACACGCATATATATACTAGGCTATATATATATATATATATATATATATATATATATATATATATATATATATATATATATATATATAAATATATATATATAGAGAGAGAGAGAGAGAGAGAGAGAGAGAGAGAGAGAGAGAGAGAGAGAGAGATAGATATATAGGGAAATAAATATATATATATATATATATATATATATATATATATATATATATATATATATATATATATATATATATATATATATATATATATATATATATATATATATATATATATATATATATATATATATATATATATATATATATAAGCGGCTGGAAACTTTTACCAGATACATACGCAACTGCATTAGCCACAAAACCCTTTTAACTTCTCGAATTCTTCAAACTTTTGATCCAAGCGCAAGAAATATAACTAAAACCGCAATCTGGATAAGGCATTTAATTCTCAAGCGTTCAAAAGGAACTCAATGATCATCTGCACACTCCAAGTCAAGCGCGCATTGCCTCATAACGAGACCGACTGCGAAGAAGATTACCTATTTTCATATCGGCAAATCCCTCCGGTGGAACTGACTGAATTCGTTCACTATTATTCCATAAAACAAGTATTAGATTTGGAGCTTAAGATAATACCATCAGAACAGAACATACAATTTAGGCCGAAGACCAAGCTCTGGGCCCTGTGAGGTCATTCAGCGCTGAAAGGAAAATTGTGAGTAAAAGGGGTTAAAGGTGTAACAGGAGGAAAACATCGCAATCGCACTATGAAAAAATTGTTAGAAGAGGGCGGGAAAGTAAGGTGGAAGAAAAATATATGAATGGAGGTACAGTAAAAGGAATGAAAGGGGTTGCAGCTAGGGGCCGAGGGGACGCTGCAAAGAACCTTAAGCCTGAGGTGCACTGACGGCACTACCCCAACCCTTTCATTCCTTTTACTGTACCTCCATTCATATATTTTTCTTCCATCGTACTTTCCACCCTCTTCTAACAATTTTTTCATAGGGCAACTTATGAGGTTTTCCTCCTGTTACACCTTTCAAACCTTTCACTCTCAGTTTTCCTTTCGGCGCTGAATGACATCATAGGTCCCAACGATTGGCCTACATTGTTTATTCTCTTCTGTAATCTGTTCTGATGGCGTTACCTTAAGTTGCAAATCTAGTACTTGTTTTATGGAAGTACAGTTTCCAGGTAATAGTGAACGAATTCAGTCAGTTCTGCCGGAGGGGGATAATGCTACCAGGCAATATTTCTTACATATTTGCTATAGTAAAGAGTCAAGAAAAAATTTTGGTTCCAACAGGTTACAAAAATGTACATACAACTCGTATGTGCAAGGGAAGAAAACGTACGTACTTAAAAAAAAAAAAAAATGTACGGGCGACCTGGGCGCTACCCACACACTGCCAAGTAAATGATTACTTCAGAGGACACTAACGTATCAGCAATCGATCTGAAAACATTTCACTGTATCAACATTTCCTGGAATATTATCTGTAAAGAAAGGGTGAATAAAATATCCCCAAGTGTCCTCGCTAAATATGAACTAAAACATACGATATAAAAAAGAAAAAAAGAGGAATTCAAGGATGATTCCTGCTTTATGCAGCGAACGATTACCAGTTATTACTCATTTAAGAAAGTCGGAAAAATCCTTTGAACAAATTAAAACCTTCGACCTAAGGCCAGCGCCAAAATAATGAGGGCTCGTGAAATACCCAGTTATCAATCATTTTCAAAATTATCTGTATGTGCAAGGAATTTAGACCGTAATATTTTATAAATAAACATTCGCTGTGGACAAAATAAGATTTCCGACGTCCTTTGAGCTTGAAATTAAAGATTTCAGATGTTCTAGCATTTCTGGATGACATCCTTCAATTAGATTTTATGATTATGGTAAATCACACCATACAGTTAATGCATCGAAGTGGAGCAAAACCTCACTCTGTTCCTTTCTTACAAATGAGTGTTACATTACCAAGCGATAGATGTTTAAAGGATATTGCAAATCAAACAAGGATGCTTCCTTTAACGTTGGCGGAAAATCGCATCGTTTTCGGTCAAAGGAAACGAAGAAACGGAAACGCATAACAGTAATAACACTTGTCATCCAGGCAGAATGAGGAACAGTCTGTATTCCTTAGTCCGGACGCTTATGCCCAACGATTTTGTGTCTCCTGTGGAAATGTTACACAAAAAAAGGGATGAGACCACAAATGTACAACACAAATCCAACGACTTTGAGCTTCTATGTGAAAATATTTCGAAAAAAACCGACGCGCCTACAATTTCCTACATCTCTGGGAAGCATGAGAAAAACGTGGAAACGTGTAAACATGCAACGTTAAATCCTCATAAAAGTAGCGAACGAAAATGATTAAATGACATCCGGAATATCAGGGATACCTGCCTATACATTTTCATAAAAAAAAAAAAACTCGATGTTGAATATTTTACTTCAATGCAACAGATTGCGCGGTATTTCAAACGGCGACAAATTTCAAAGTTGTATGATTTGTGCTGTTTGTAAAAACAACTGACCTCTACATTTGCCAGTAAAGGTTTTATATTGCTAGAGAGAGAGAGAGAGAGAGAGAATGTAGTGCGCTTAACTGTGACAGGGCCAGCTTTTATAGCAACTTTGTTTTCATTAACACATGCAGGTTTATCAGCTCCGCCGATGGTAATACTGTTTGCTGAACGTTTGTCAGAGTTCTGGATATTTTTCGGGAAACAAAAATACCAGTTGCAGGTGCGATACAAAATTGTAATTTTTTTTTTTTTTTTCTGCGCACATGACAGCCGACACTGAAAATGGCTGACAATTATCAGGTTTATTTTCGGGCTTCCAGTATTTTTTCCAGGTGATAAATGACAACGGAAGTACAGCCTTTATCAGGAAAGTGAAGCTTTGACAATATTTGCGTGTGTTTATGTACAACGAAAGGGATTGCTTATGTAACCTGCCAACTTGTTTCCCTTTACGTAAATAAATATTAGAAGCGCAATAACCTCTCTAACACAGACTCTCTCTCTCTCTCTCTCTCTCTCTCTCTCTCTCTCTCTCTCTCTCTCTCTCTCTCTGCAGAGATAAACTGGGGTAAAAAGATAAATACTTCATTAAAGATATGAACTGTAAGCTCTCAAATATTTAGGGATAAAGACCATCCAATACCGGTTCTTTTGACAGAGACTAAAAATTAAACTGTAACAATAGGCAAACCGAATAAGATTTGTTAATCAAATAGAATGAAATTACAAAAATTTCTCTAAAGCACAGACACCCCCTTTCTCCCCCCAACTCTCAACTCTCTCTCTCTCTCTCTCTCTCTCTCTCTGGAGATAAACTGAAGTAAAAAGATAAATAACCCATTAAAGATATGCACTATAAGTTTTCAGATATTCAGAGACAGTGAAATCCGAATACAGGTTCTTTTTACTGTGACTAAAAAATACAAATATGAGAACGGCCAGGTGGGATAACACTTGGAAATTAAACAAGAAAGAAACTCAAACAAAAATACAATTATGTGCTCGTATAATCGATTTGTATTGGCATAGAGGCATGAATCTTGGTATGACAATGAAACTATTGCATATCTATGAGATTTATGAGATTGCATCAATCTGAGAATAAAGATGGAAGAAGAATAATAGGAGTTAGAAGCAGGGTAAAGTGAGAAGTGACACCATGAAAGAAAATGAGGAAGTCAAATATGGAGATGAGATAATGATGAAGGAGAGACGGAGATGAATTAAACATGGCTTCCGTTGGAAGACTCCAGACTTACTTGGATGAGGACGACATGAATCCAAGTAAAAAAGGTCAGAAAAAAGTCACAGAAAAAAAGTCATGGGAAAAATGTCACAAAAGAAAAAATCACAATAATCTTTCGTAGATAGTGCATATACAGATTTGTGTCCATATTTATGTTAAAAATGAGAATTTGGAAAGGAGTACAATATCAGCATTTCAAGAAAAAATAGTAAGGATTACCTTCCTGAAGTTACGAGATAGAACGTGATCAATTTAATTTTATACGGGTTATGATGCCTGGCACAAATAAACTTCCATGTCTGGAACCTATTGTACGAGGGGAATAAGTGGAAGACGGACGAGTAGCTTGCGAAAATCTAGCAACGCATTGGTTCTTAGCCACGTAGAAATAAATCTAATCCTTCGGGCCAGCCCTAAGAGAGCTGTTAATCAGCTCAGTGGTCTGGTTTAACTAAGATATACTTTTCCCCAGATCATTCAATGGTATGGGACTTGAACTGTCTTAACAGAAACGATCCTCGTTATTCCTGATATTTTCGATGATACTCAAGACACATGAATAAACGCAGAGTTATTCTGTCAGTAATCAGTTAACTTATGCTCTCAGATCTCGCCGTAACTGTGTCAAACATTCCTAGGCAGCTAGCTTATCCATCAGTTTGAAACATCTTTCACTCCCCCGGGCACAGTACTAGTTTTCCTTGGTGTAACTAATTCGCAATTAAAAGGATATTCACCGCCCTATTCATCGCTTGAATGTAGCAAGTAGCACTTGCAAAATAAGGAACCATTCACGTTGACTAAAGTTTGGTTGATCAACATTAATCGTGTCGGCGCAGTTTATGTGATATGTAAAGCTAAGAAATAAAATGAAGGGGTATTTGAAACTGCAGATAAGAGACAAAAAATATTGGTCTAAGAGAGAGGCTATGAGCTAGTGTAAGCCTTTTCGGAAATTGTTCACCGTGAGGAAAAAAAATTAATATAGGTCTATACAGCTTACCTCACTACTATCTACCGTTAAATTACGAACTACAAATTTCGCATGTTAAGTCTCTTATAAATTAAAAGTAAACTTGCAATTAATCTCAATGTTATAAATTAAAGCTAAACTTGCAATTAATCCACAATGCAAATTCTCAGTTACCTTTATCATCGCAAGGTTCGACAAGAATAACTGTGATGCAAACGTCCCATGAAGTATTCGCTAAACAAAGTATGTCCACTAACAAGTTATAGAGCACTGTATATCGTGGTGGTCTCGTGCATTATTATAACATGATAGGTTTGTTTGGAAACGAAGTCTCCCCTGAACAATTGTTTTAATTCGTTCTTTAACCATCTGAAATCCGTTATGGAACTAGTTCCCAATGACATAATGCTTATTGTATACGATGAAGTGACAGACTTGGTTGAATATCAACAGTAGAACTTACAGAAACGTGGTGCGACATGCAAGCTAAGCTTAGTTGAGATCAAGTTAGGTTGAATTTCACGGGGGAGGTTACGATTAAGAGAAGGTCAACCTGGGCAGGTTGCTTTCTTAATCATGCATTAAGTCCCAGGTATTGCAATATGAACATTTGTACAGTACTGCTGGTTTCCCTTAAAGAAATTGAGACAAATCTCTCGTTAACAACAATAACGCACCGCGAATAATTGAAAGTCATACGACCTAGTTCTCAGAGTGTATGAAATGTGTTAAGCGGAGTATCACACAAACTGTTCCGCGGTGGTGAAGTGTCGCCGGGCAGTTTTCCTTTCTAGATAACGCATGGCAACCCGCTACTGAAATGCAAAGTGGGTAATATAAAAATGATGCTATTTTAGTGTCTAGACAAATTTTCTGTGTTCTGTAACTAATAACAATTTTGAAGCATCTCTAGTTTTGTGACCTTGTGACTTTGTTGTGAATCAACGAAAACAAAACTAGACCCATGTTACTGTTAAACGCCCCGAGATATTCTGTAATCCAAGACTAGTTGGAAGAAAGGAAGCGGGAAAGGATGTAAACTTCAAAAGTACAAAGCAGGTTATAAAAAACAGGTGCAGTTATGGCCGGAAGGGCTACGTTGCAAATGTTTAGGCAATCCCTAATGCATACCAAGTAAGGTGCACTAAAGCGCCTCTCATCTTCAGGCAAGAACGCATCAAACACTGGATAAGTTACGCGCGCGCGCCATATAATATAAATAAGTGTATATGTGTGTGTGTGTGTGTATACGTATTTATATTACATGAGCATGCGCGCGCGTCTTAAACCGTATCCCATGACAAACCTCAACTCCCGTATTGGTGCGTCAGACTCTTGTATTAAATTGTTGAAACAAAAGGTGGAATTATTATTCCCTTTTTTTCACTTGATCGCTGCTAAATACTGGACCTTCAGCGAACAGGACAGTATCACCACAACATTAACAAACGTTTGAAGCGTGAAAGGAAAAGGGGAACCGGATAAACTACAATAGGTATATCCGTTAGCCAGTGTTTAGAATAATGAAAAGCCGTTTTAACTCGGGAACTAACAATCAGAATCAGATCGGCTGCTAGTTCCTTTTCCAGAGGGAAGGACTCAATCTCTCTAGTCTCATACTGTCTGGCGTCTTTGCCCTGTAATTTTTTCTTGCCGGTTTAATGAAAAGTTATTTTTTACTGTTATTTTTTCTTACAAGTTTAATGAAAAGTTAATTTTGAAAGATGTTTGTGCGATTAAGAAAGTTATTCCTCGTTGCACAGATTGCGTAGGTCTAATCAAGGCTTCACATGCTTCACGCCAAGGAAATGAATGGTGAGACATGCTGGTAAGGGTTATGGGAATTCTCTCTCTCTCTCTCTCTCTCTCTCTCTCTCTCTCTCTCTCTCTCTCTCTCTCTCTCTCTCTCTCTTTCCTGCACACGAAAAAAAACTTCTTTCAGCCACCGGATTTTCTTTTATTTGTCAAAAGACTCCGTTTCGTTTTCAGATGCCTTGGAAATTCAGATTTCCTTAAACCCGCGGGCAGAGCAACTGGAATGTAAAAATAATAATAAAAAAATACCGAAAATATATTGAATCTTTCCTGTGGACCGTCCCATGTTTCAAGTTTCTTTGTTTCTCCCACGACGTCTGGAAATTGTTGGAAAATCTGGTGTTATTGGTTTATGCCACAAGAAGTGGCGAATTAGAAAATTATGTTGTATTCTGCATTTGTCTATAAATGCTAGTGCCTTATATCTTTGCGTTTGTCTGTATGCCTGCAGATTTTTATTTGCTTTCTTGCATTCATGAAACTGAGGTTAAGTTTGGTTGGTTGGTTCAACGTCAGGTCATGCACATTTGGTTTTGAACGAAACTTATTTGTTTTCTCTTTGAATGACAAATTTATATTCATGCATTCTTGGTACCGTGGTCAGACTTAGAACGTTTCTTCAGCTCAAATCAGACTTATTTTAGGCCTGACTCTAGGAAATTTGTGTAAGTTCAAGGTAACAAAGAACTTTTTTCACTTTCTTTACGTTCATAGCATTGCTTTGGTGAAGGGAGACGTATTTTGACCTTAGACCGACTGTCATTTTGTCACACACTAAATTATGTTTCCATTCATTATTTCGTGGTGAAAAGGGCATGTTATTTCAGCTCCGAATTCGACCCTTTTTGCCCTTGACCTTAGGATATCTGATGAAGGCTGAGGTCATACGTAGTTTTGTACTTTTGCGGATTATATATATATATATATATATATATATATATATATATATATATATATATATACATACATACATACATACATACATACATACATACATACATACATACATACACATATATATGTATATGTATATATATTTCATTTATGGTGCTGTGTTAAAATTTGGTTTTAGGTACAGTTTCAGATTTTTTGCTCTGATAAATTGCATTGAAGGCTTGATGTTAAAATATACTAAGTTGTTTTGATACTAAAGTAATCATTGATATGTATATATATATATATATATATATATATATATATATATATATATATATATATATATATATATAACATATATATATATGTATCATAATATCAATGCGTGTGTGTGTGTTTGTGTTCCTCATTGATACAATTTCTTAGTTAATTGTTAAAAACAAGTTTTTACAGTGCTGATTATTTCTATTTAAATTCCCGTCCTTAGACAGTTTATGTCAACTAAAAAAAAGTATACCTTAGTTTTACCAGACCACTGAGCTGATTTTATTACAACTCAGGTTAGATATGTAGCTTCAATCTAAAACAACTTGTCTGATTGGCTGTTAGTCTCTCTCTCTCTCTCTCTCTCTCTCTCTCTCTCTCTCTCTCTCTCTCTCTCTGCCGTGTTATTTCTCGATTTCAGTACTCTGAAGTTAGTTATACACACACACCCACACACCCACCCACCCACACACACACACACACACACACACATATATGTGTGTGTGCGTTTTCAGATTGCGCTTGCATATTAATTTCAAGTTTATGAAGAAATGTTTTATACCTAGGCAACTAAATCTCAGTTCAATTCCTAAGATAACTCGTTCTCTTTCAGGCCTAGGTCTAGAGTAGCCGTACAGCGCTGGGAGCTAGCTCCTCGGTTTCACCGGTGCTGTAAACGTCTTATCAGAACCGTGGTGGTTTGACCAGCATAGCTAATACATCTACGGCCGCGACAGCTCCCTATACTGAACATACAGATTTGCATACTGTATTGGCCACCAGTTACCTTACCTTTCAAGTAGCTGTACAGTTCTTCGTTGTCAAGGATGGCATTAGGTAAGGGCAACCAGAATTTCAGAGTGCATTTTGTTGTGTCACAAAGTGTAGCACTAGGGCTGACATTCTCTTAAGCGTATTTTTTCCATCTCGTGAAGCCTCACCATGTGCTGCTTGATGGTTGACTATAACTAGCTTTGTCGGTCGTCATTACTCTGGGCTAGTTTTGGGCACTAAGGCTTTCGGTTTTCCCTTGGAAGAAGTCTCTTGTCAAGCTGTCACGATATCCATTATGGTCATGAGCTGCCGGATTCGGTTTAGGTTCGTTTAGGCGAATGTTTCTCAAAATTGGGGGTAATGAAACCGTTTCTGGGGGGTAACGAGGCACTTTCTTAAATATAAAATGCATTAGAAAGTTAGTTATTCAATATTTTTCTTTCCTTTATATTATAATGGGAATGGGTTAGGGGTAATGGTGACCTATCACACCACTGCCGGGGGTAACGATACCAAAAAATTTGAGAACCACGGGCTTAGGCTGTATTGATATTGCATATATTTACAGTACATTGGTAAGGCGTCTCTGGGAACGTTTTCGACTTCTAGACAACGAAAATGTTTTGCTGCTGAGCATGTTTTGACTATGATTCCTATAGGGTAATTAAAAACATAACATAAACAGAACGGGCTCTTTACTGGAACCTTGATTCAAAAATATATAATACTGAGATCACATCTTGGAAACTAATTAAGGTTTAGGTTAAGACTCAATGTGAATAATGAAATACCCTAGCTTGAAAAAAAAATGCTTCCGAGAGGGAGAACAGTTTAAGAAGGTATAAGCTGAATGTCAAAATCTGGCAGTATGATGTTATTTACGATTATAACATTTTAATGACCATGTGAGAATCACACAAACTTCATATCTTCATTAATTCTGGATTATGGAACATAAGATTTTTTTTTTTATTTCTAGATGACATAAGTCTTACGCTGGAGCAAGTACACAGACCGACCATATCATTTCGTGTCCCTAAATCCATATCGATGACAGATTACTCTTTTCTCTGCGTGTATATGCAGGTTTCATAACGACGAATACATTTGTACATTTTATCTATACAGTCGTTATATTTATAGAGAAATGAACATAAAACGTTCAGAACTTTCAGAATCTCCTGTTATTTCAATATTAGTGAAACCTATCTTATAGCTTTTGGCCTTCTCTCTTTCAGGTCACTTGAACTTCTTTAGATAAACTCAATATTTGTAAGAACATCATTGAAAAAGAGAAATGAAGCATGTGTTAAAATTTAACAGATGGTTACGTAACGGTATGCCCACTATATGTGAAATACTGTAAATTCATTTATTCTATTATAAATAATGTATATATATATATATATATATATATATATATATATATATATATATATATATATATATATATATATATACACATATCTATATGAAGGTAGCACTAGCACTTCTTATTAATTTGCCCCTTCCATTATAATTCTATTCGTTGTCTTTATCTGTTTATTAGTCATCACACAACTGTCTCTGGATATTAATGAACTGTCATATAACTCTGGGTACAAGACGTGCGAGTGTGTGGTGGTCATAGGCTGCCTTGCGATGTGGAATGCAACTGTAATTCTTTCTCTCTCTCTCTCTCTCTCTCTCTCTCTCTCTCTCTCTCTCTCTCTCTCTCTCTCTCTCTCTCTCTCTCTCTCTCTCCGTGAATTCATTGTATCTTATTTCTTTTAATGGGCGACCTCTTCCCAAAAGCATCTAAATAAATGCTCAGTTTATAATGAATATGTAGTATGCGAGAATACTACTACTACTAATACTACTACTACTACTACTACTACTACTACTACTACTACCACGAATAATATGCGAGAATACTACTACTACTAATACTACTACTACTCCTACTACTACTACTATGAATAATAATGATAATGATAATAATATTTTATATACTAATAATAATTATGATAATACTTAGATGGAGAAGAAAAATAGGAGTGATTTTTGCACCTTAGCCATGATCTAACCGTGAAATTTTCGAAATCCATATAGGTTCCAGTTACTTTTTTCAGAAATGATCACGACAGCTCTCTGCTTTTGAACATCTATCAAGTTTTTAAGTTTTTCATTAATTAATTTTTTTCAATAATGACAAAGTCTGTACATTTGTGTTTGCATGTTCCTCTTTTTTTCCTAGCTATCCTGTTCCCTGACTTAAAACCTTTCATCTTCAGAGAGTCAATCATTATCATAACTTCAACAACCCCCTTTTTTTATTGTCCTTCGGCCCATGTACATAAAATTTTCTTATAAATTTTTTTTTTCTTTCCCTTCGGCCCATTTAAATAAAAAAAATTTCTCTTGTTTTATTTACTATTGGGTCTAGAATGGCTTTGACTTCGTTACATGTACGGTTTGGGGTTTTCACTTCGTGCACCTTTGTTTCACTTTTGTTTGGAAATAGACTTTAAATTGACAGCTCACCGCTTTTGTTGTTCACTGCGAGTAAATTCAGTTTATAGTCTCTTCTATTCTCTTTTTGTTTTTAAATTGTTTATTTCCTGAGAATCGTTTGGCTGTCAATTATTTTGTTGGTCGACGTCTTTTTTGGGGGGTGTGTGTATTTTGTGCCGTTCGTTTCAGGTTTTATTTTCTGTTTTTTTTTTACTTCAGTCGAATTTTTATGTTTAACGACCTACTTTTGTGAAATGTGATGAACTTTGTGCAACTATTAATTTATCTAATAATGGTCTAACTAATTAACCTGATTGCCTAACAGTGCGTGGCTCTATAGGAAAACACACATCGATCATTGTTGCATTCATAAATTATACATACATACATACATTCATTTTATATATATATACATATACATTTATATATATTACATACATTATATATTATATATATTACACACATATACATGTATATAAATACACATATATAAATATGTATATATATGTATGTATATATATATATATATATATTTATATATATATACATACATATATATATGTATATATATACAATATATACATGTACATATATATACATATCTATATATATATATATATCTATATATATCTATATCTATATATATATATATATATATATATATATATATATATATATATATATATATATATATATATATATATATATATACATATACTGTATGTGTGTATCCTTCTAAGGACAACATATACCGACATATGAACACTTCATGAACGGTCATCTGTATCACTATTGCACTGATTTGGGCATTCCTCTTCTTTGAGGCATTTTGAATTTGAGACTCAGTAGTCGTTTCCTCTCGGGATGCAAGGATGAGGATAGCAACTATATCTTTCCCAAAGTAGTCGGAGAGAAATTTTTATACCAGAGATGTTTCACGTCTACTGAAGGTGCTGGTCTTCTCAACAAAATATGGGTGTATTTTTCAATCGTTTTGATGGTTTAAAAGTTTACCTACAAACTGTATTCGGTTCGTTGATTTTGTTTGGGAGTATTCATGTAGATGTACTGTCGTTTTAGAAATTGTACAATTATTAGGAAGATATTGCAAGGGTAAATTCACTCATGTAGTATGAAGCAGTTTTATGATATTTAACAAATGAATAACTCTCTTTGAACCGTAAGATAGACTAAAGGAAAAAATACACGATGAAACTATTCTTAATGCAAGGTGATTTGTCTTACCTTTTTGTTTGTCGTTTTTTATTTTTATTTATTTATTTTTTTTTTGTTTGTATTGCCATGAGGCCGTTGTGATAGACCCAACTCTCCTCGCTGTCCTGTTTAAGACATCATGTGCATATATGTTATGTTCCCGTATTTTATTGTCTCTTTCTGTGTTCTCATTTTCCCGTTCCTCCTTTAAAAGCATATCATTTCCCTGGAATCGTCTGGCGCTTATCTTCTGCTCCCGTTTGTTTCGTATTTTCGTTTTATAGTGTCTTCATATTATTTCAAATGTATTGACAATTAGTGACATGGAAAAGACTATGTTTTCCTTCCTTCCGCGGAGATTTTATGGGAATAATTAATAGATACTGTCTTTGAATATAAGCAAGCTGTAAGCTTTCAAATATTTCTTACCATTCCCTAAAGTATAGCAGCTGGTGTTAATTTTAATTTTAAATAACAGCAGCTGCTGTTAACTTTAGTTTTAAGTAACAGCAGCTGGTGTTAATTTTAATTTTAAATAACAGCAGCTGGTGTTAATTTTAATTTTAAATAACAGCAGCTGCTCTCAATTTTAATTTTAAATAACAGCAGCTGCTGTTAATTTTAATTTTAAATAACAGCAGCTGCTGTTAACTTTAGTTTTAGTAACAGCCGCTGGTGCTAATTTTAATTTTAAATAACAGCAGCTGGTGTCAATTTTAATTTTAAATAACAGCAGCTGCTCTCAATTTTAATTTCAAATAACAGCAGCTGCTTATTTTAATGTTAAATAACGCAGCTGCTATACTTTAAGGAATGGTAAGAAATATATGAAAGCTTTCAGTTCACATATACTATTCAAAATAGGAGTGATTTTTGCACCTTAGCCATGATCTAATCGTGAAATTTTCGAAATCCATTTAGGTTCCAGTTACTTTTTCAGAAATGAGTCACGACAGCTCTCTGCTTTTGAACATCTATCAAGTTTTAAGTTTTTCATTAATTAGTTTTTTTAATAATGATAAACTGTACATTTTGTTTGCATGTTCCTCTTTTTCTTCCTAGCTTCCTGTTCCCTGACGTAAAACCTTTCATCTTCAGAGAGTCAATCATTATCATAACTTCAACAACCTCCCCCCCTTTTTTTTATTGTCCTTCGGCCCATGTACATAAAAATTTTCTTATAAATTTTTTTTTCCTTTCCCTTCGGCCCATTTAAATAAAAAAAAAATTCTCTTGTTTTATTTACTATTGGGTCTTGAATGGCTTTGACTTCGTTACATGTACGGTTTGGGGTTTTCACTTCGTGCACCTTTGTTTCACTTTTGTTTGGAAATAGACTTTAAATTGACAGCTCACCGCTTTTGTTGTTCACTGCGAGTAAATTCAGTTTATGGTCTCTTCTATTCTCTTTTTGTTTTTAAATTGTTTATTTCCTGAGAATCGTTTGGCTGTCAATTATTTTGTTGGTCGACGTCTTTTTTGGGGGGTGTGTGTATTTTGTGCCGTTCGTTTCAGGTTTTATTTTCTGTTTTTTTTACTTCAGTCGAATTTTCATCACTTTTGTGAAATGTGATGAACATTGTGCAACTATTAATTTATCTAATAATGGTCTAACTAATTAACTTGATTGCCTAATAGTGCGTGGCTCTATAGGAAAACACACATCGATCATTGTTGCATTCATAAATTATACATACATACATACATACATTCATTTTTATATATAGATATAATTTATATATATATATATATATATATATATATATATATATATATATATATATATATATATATATATATATATATACATTTATATGTATTACATACATTATATATTATATATTACACACATATATATATATACATGTATATAAAATACACATATACAAATATGTTTTTATATGTATGTATATATACCAGTATATATTTATATATATATATACATATATATGTATATATACAGTATATACATGTACATATATCTACATATATATATATACATATATATATATATATATATATACATATATATATATATATATATATATATATATATATATATATATATATATATATATATATATATGTACATATATATACATATGTATATATATATATATATATATATATATATATATATATATATATATATATATATATATACATATACATATACTGTATGTGTGTATCCTTCTAAGAGGGGAACAACATATACGACATATGAACACTTCATGAACGGTCATCTGTATCCCTTTTGCACTGATTTGGGCATTCCTCTTCTTTGAGGCATTTTGAATTTGAGACTCGAGTAGTTGTTTCCTCTCGGGATGCAAGGATGAGGATAGCAACTATATCTTTCCCAGAGTAGCCGGAGAGAAATTTTTTTATACTTGAGATGATTTCACGTCTACTGAAGGTGCTGGTCTTCTCAACAAAATATGGGTGTATTTTTTCAATCGTTTTGATGGTTTAAAAGTTTATTTACAAACTGTATTCTGGTCGTTGATTTTGTTTGGGAGTATTTATGTAGATGTACTGTCGTTTTAGAAATTGTACAATTATTAGGAAGATATTGCAAGGGTAAATTCACTCATGTAGTATGAAGCAGTTTTATGATATTTAACAAATGAATAACTCTCTTTGAACCGTAAGACAGACTAAAGGAAAAAATACACGATGAAACTATTCTTAATGCAAGGTGATTTGTCTTACCTTTTTGTTTGTCGTTTTTTATTTTTATTTATTTATTTATTTATTTTTTGTATTGCCATGAGGCCGTTGTGATGGACCCAACTCTACTCACTGTCCTGTTTAAGACATCATGTGCATATATATTATGTTCCCGTATTTTATTGTCTCTTTTTCTGTGCTCTCATTTTCCCGTTCCTCCTTTAAAAGCAATATCATTTCCCTGGAATCGTCTGGCGCTTATCTTCCGCTCCCATTTGTTTCGTATTTTCGTTTTATAGTGTCTTCATATTATTTCAAATGTATTGACAATTAGTGACATGGAAAAGAATATGTTTTCCTTCTTTCTGCGGAGATTTAATGGGAATAATTAACAGATACTGTCTTTGAATATAAGCAAGCAGTAAGCTCTCAAATATTTCTTACCATTCCCTAAAGTATAGCAGCTGCTGTTAATTTTAATTTTAAATAACAGCAGCTGCTGTTAACTTTAGTTTTAAGTAACAGCAGCTGGTGTTAATTTTAATTTTAAATAACAGCAGCTGGTGTTAATTTTAATTTTAAATAACAGCAGCTGCTCTCAATTTTAATTTTAAATAACAGCAGCTGCTCATAATTTTAATGTTAAATAACAGCAGCTGCTGAACTTTAAGGAATGGTAAGAAATATATGAAAGCTTTCAGTTCACATATACTATTCAAAAAACAATATGTACGTCAATTATTCCTATTCGAGACAACGTCGCATTTCGTGCTCCAACCTCTCATTTCTTTTCCGAAAAGTTGTTGGCCATCAGTTTAAATCTTACATTTTATTCGATATCTCCCGGCTGACCTTTGTTGCTGTAACCTTTTGAACCATTATTCAACGAAAAACGTCCTTACTAATTCTTCAGTAATCATGAAATATTATGAGAAAGTTATTTTATGATCGTGAGGAAATTTCGCCCTTCCACTAAAAGATATTTTGACATTTCTCTTCATCGCATCTCCGAAATAACAATTCATTTTTAACCCCTGCCTTATATTTCTAGTGAATAGGAAATCAATTTATAAGAGGGGAAATATCAGCTAGCGTATCTGTTGTGCTGGAGGGCAGTACTTTCAAAACCATGCATGCAAATATATCTCCCCTATTTTATCGAAGGGGCATTTCTGTTATTTTCTGATAGGTATATACTCTAGAATATTTATTCCCCATCCATTTTTTATAATAAATAAATACATCCGTGACTGACAAGACGAAATTGTTCTGCCTTTCCCTCTGGAAAGTTTATTGAATAAATAAGAATATCTTATTTATGTGTGTAAAATGGTTTACCGCCTGAAAGAATTTTGAATATGATGTATCATGACGTATTTTTCAAATGTAGCCATCGTATTACACGGTTCATTTGATCCCCTTCGTGCTGACGTAGTGGTTTTCGTGTTTTATTGACCCCCCTCACATAATGTGCGATTTTCTTTCTGCAAGCATTGCAATTAACATAAGGATCCTGTGGTAAAATTTATCAGATTAGTTAAACTTCTATATAAAGGAAACGCCGCTAACGTAAATGAGCGGTATTGGATGGGGATGGATTAGGTTAATTTAAGGCGGCCCATAAGTGTTTGGGATAAAAGGCCTGGTCCCCGTAGGCTGCTGCACTGTAGGCATTACTTCAGGTTCTTTGCAGCGTCCCTTCGGCCCCTAGCTGTAGCCCCTTTCATTCCTTTTGCTGTACCTCCTCCATATTTTCGTTCTTCCATCTTACTTTCCACCCTCTTCTAACACTTGTTTCGTAGTGCGACTGCGAGGTTTTCTCTTGTTACACCTTTCAGGCCTCCTTTAATCTCAATTTTCCTTTCAGCGCTGAATGACCTCATAGGTCATTCAGGTCTTATATTCCTTCCTAAAAAGCCTGGTGTGGCCCATCCTTGTTTTCTTGGGTTATTCAACACTTGCTGAAAGTTGAAAAGACCATTTATATTTCCTGGCAGGATTGTCCAGCTAAGACAAAGGAAGCCGTTCTTTGGCGAAATTCTCGGTGAAAAAGCTGGAACGCCGGGGTCTTTGAAAACACCTCTACGAAGAAAGAGCCTATTGCAAACATTCTCTTTTCCCGATTTTGTATCCTTTCTCCGTTGATTTCAGTGTCTTTTTTTAATATACGTATAGTATGTATAAAATAGAAAAAAAGGGTAAATTTATATATACTGATATTGTCTGTTTATATAAAAAAAGAACATATTAAAACTCTATGTGTAGTGTTATATTATGGAAAGCTGGCATTCATTTGTTTTGCAGAGAATGCACGATGCGAATAGTGACTTGCTTCTTTGATTTTCACCATATTCTGTCTTGTCTCACAACGGTCCTTAGTTATTGGCGCTTAAGTTTTTCCTCATTAAAAGTTTTCGTTATTAACGTTGACTCATATCTCTTACACTCATTTGTTGTATTTGTATATATTGCTCTATTTATGCATTTCTTGTGCTTTATCATAGAATCATTCTTTATGTTAACATTAAGGAGAGATCATTGTTTACATTTTCCAATATGTGTAATGAACAAAAAAATGTTAAAAAGCTGTTTCATCTCTGCTTTTGCCATTTCAGCCTTCAGAGGTCCACACAAGGCCTCTTATACTTTTAGCACCTTACCAAACTTACGGAATGCCTTGGGCAAGGGTCCTTGCCGGCATGAAGCTGTTTTGATTTAAATAAATCACCCTTCCTACCCACCTATCCACCTGACGTTCGTGAACACATTTTGCTTTGTTTTGTTACAAATATAGCGCTTCACAATAATACGTCTTCGTATCTTGTTTGCAAACTAATGGTCTTACCTGTTTCTGAGAGTCGATTAAAATACCTATGTCAGCTAACATATGTTTAGTTGAATCAAACCAGGGAAGTTTTCAGGGTAGGCTATCTTTGTCGCTGCTAGAACATCCGAAAGCTTTGTATTTATTTAAGAAAATTCGTAGCTCCTTCAATATTTGTCTTCATCTTAAAGTCTGCCTGGGCCTCGCAAGGCCCATAGGGCCGGGCACTGAACCCCAGTTTTAGGCTAACAGCCAGTGGGGTAGAAGTCCGGTTGCCTAAGACATGCGGCCAGTGTGTCCCTATCCCCACTGTGTAACCTTCCACCGCCCGAGGGCTAGGACCTATCTTCTTACTAACCCTCTTGAGTTTTTAGACCGCTAGGTTGGCGGGCTACCAGGTTTATGCAGTGGCGCCATCCCCAAGCTACCAGTGAGCGGCGGGATTTGAACCCCGGTCCTCTCAACTGGTAGGGGAGATTTGTCTATATGTAGTTTAAAACAACTACTGCAACTTGAGATTTTTTTTTTTTTTTTTTTTTGGAAAACGAAGGAATGAAGATATCACCTCTCATCCTGACATCTTCCACCAGTGTGTGCGTGTTTAAATTTTGTGCATTAAGGTCACTTCTGGTTTGGAGCAGAAGCTCGGAATAATCTTGTTTTCATCTTATGCAAATTCTAGTTGTGTTGTTTGTTTGCGTCTTTGCGGACTTTGCCAGTGGAAATGTTCGGAATAGTTGCTCGGCTTCTTCTGCATTGTTTTCGTAACGTGATATATTAAGGCATGTAAACACGCTTGTTCATATATTATTCACGTGCGCGCGCACAAACCACACACACATACATATATAGATATATATATATATATATATATATATATATATATATATATATATATATATATATATATATATATATATAATATATATATATATATATATATATATATATATATATATATATATATATATATATATATATACATACATATATATATATATATATATATATATATATATATATATATATATATATATATATATATATATATATATATATATATATATATATATATATATATATATATATATTGCGTTAGCATGTCGTCGCTGGAACCTTTCACGCTTCCAACCCTTTCTAACTAATGCCTAAGCAACTGTTGGGTTTTCTCCCAGTGTCACCTTAAGATTCTCATATTTCATCTAAAATAGTTTCTGGATATCTTGATCTTGCTGTCCAACTACTCCAACTCTTTTTCAGTATCGTAAGCGCTGAATGGCTGAAAATGCCCAAGCGCTTGGCTTGATAGCCTGAATTTTATGCGTCATTCATTCATTATTATTAAAAACGGCAGGGACTCAACGACATCTACAAACTCCCTAGGGTGAAACAGTTCGTCAAATCTCTCTCTCTCTCTCTCTCTCTCTCTCTCTCTCTCTCTCTCTCTCTATTAAATACTTTTGGCATTTTATGAAACTGCTGTTCTACATGCACACTCTGCAGCACTCGTTACCGAATATCAGTACACATTTACTAACACCTGGATTTGGATTCAGATTTGTAACTGAAGCGTCATGTCGCAACTTGACCTGACTTTCTCATCCAAATGGTTATGACCTTGCTTTGTATGCCTCCGGCAGATTTCTAGGCCAGTGTCCCGGGACTTGAATCGGGGTCACATGTAAATCTTGATGGCAGCGGTATTGCATATGCAATGCCTCTTGACTTCGAGTCGTTGCTTGCACGATGGGCAAGAGTCGGGGGATCTCTCGATCTCTCTGTCACTGAGGGATTCCCGTAATGTTCAGCCATTTATTAAAGGGCGCTTCGCTTGGAAAATAGTTTTATTTCTTGGTATATGACCAACACATATTTTATTGGTGTTTTTCACTATTTTCATCATCTGTGAAAATATAGGCTCGTTTTGCATGAAGCTAAGCTTCTTTTGTGGTGCAGACGTTGTTTTATGTTTGATAACCTTATTACAGTCTTACTGCACACATATTAAGCAAATTAATTTCAGTGGCATATCTCTAACTATCGCCGTAGGCAGTACTCAAGGTTCTTTGCAGCTTCCTCTCGGCCCCTAGCTGCAACCCCTTTCATTCCTTTTACTGTACCCCCTCTTCATATTCTCTTTCTTCCATCTTGCTATCCACCCTCTCCTAACAATTATTTCATAGTGCAACTGCGAGGTTTTCCTCCTGTTACACCTTTCAAACCTTTTTGCCGTCAATTTCCGTTTCAGCGCTGAATGACCTCATAGGTCCCAGTGCTTGGCCTTGGGCCAAAACTCTATATGCTTAACTATCGCCTATATTTAATTTCCCTCTGTTATTTGTAGCATTCGTTTTGTTACAGTCATTCTTGTGGCTGTCGAAGCTGCAACGCTGACATTGTTTGACTATTCTACATTCTCTGGTAAGTTAGTAAAATCATATAGTAAAAAACCAGGGCGAAAAATATGCAACAACAATGCTTGAAACACATTTACCTTGTATTCAAAACCTGCCAATGTACATTTATGTTCTTGAGTGTCAAAACTGAAACTATGTTATGCAAGTATATATATATATATATATATATATATATATATATATATATATATATATATATATATATATATATATATATAAAGGACTTATAGTATCCCCTCTCTCTCTCTCTCTCTCTCTCTCTCTCTCTCTCTCTCTCTCTCTCTCTCTCTCTCTCTCTACAGCCATTTCCAGGCTTATGTAACGGGAATTTCTTTTATTAAAAGAAACGATGAAATATAGGTTTATTTTTTCCAAGAGTGATTCAACAATAGGTTATACGTAAAGTTTTTATGTGACTTTCACTTTCTTTGTTTGATTTGGCTCCCGATTCTTATTTTGGTAGTAGTATTTGCTTTGCAGCTTATGTTTGCTCATTTTATTCGTTTGTAATTGTGCCTCGACTGTTGATCTTTCCATTCTGTAAACTTTTTCAGCGCTTTTGTTTTGCTCAGACAAAAAGCACATATTGCTCACACACCCATATATATATATATATATATATATATATATATATATATATATATATATATATATATATATATATATATATATATATATATATATGTGTGTGTGTGTGTGTATATATATATATATATGTGTATAATATACAGTATATATATATATATATATATATATATATGTGTGTGTGTATATATATATATATATATATATATATATATATATATATATATATATATATATATATATATATATATATATATATATATATATATATATATATATATATATATATATATATCTGAACCTTTGGCGGCCTTAGCCGGATATGCATCAATTTTTGCAAAAAGCGGTAATTTATTCCCGACGTTTCATGTTTCCATGACATTTTCGAGGGCTGTAGATAATGAATAATACAAATTGCACACAAATTGCAAAACTCAGAAGATAAGCAAAGCCAAAACAACCTATTTAGTGGGACTGTTAGGATTAACAAGAAAGATTAAGAAAGGTTCAGTGTGCCTGAAGAGGTTTGGCTATTAAACGAGGGGACGGGCCGTTTGATTATCATTGGTTCCAGAATTGCCAGTTCATGGCTGTTGCAGGCTCGCCCTAAAACTGAAAAAATCTTTATTTTCCATAGAGGTCTGACACATTTTCGAGTGATTCCTCATATTAGAAAACTCTGGGCTTGAAAATTTTACTGCCAGTCCGGTAGCTCACTCCACGATGAGGATCTTTGCGTACCTTCAGAAGCCTCTTGGTGGATGCAATATGAGTTCCTACGCTGTTCTGTTCACCATTTTCTGTTCACTCGTCATCGAGTTCTCAGCAAGTGGTTGCGTGTGTGTGTTCTTAACCTCTCACCTCTCACCTCTCACCTTTTCTTTTATGCTCCGGAATGATGACATTTGCTCGTTCCCATCCGACAACGAAAATCCTTTCGAAAGCCAGTAAACTTTTGTTTTGTCCTTAGTATTTGATCAGTACTGTCCACT
>NC_089757.1:24548264-24555764 GCF_040412425.1 Macrobrachium rosenbergii
TGAATGAGCGATCGTCCCGCCTCCCTTGATAATTATTTCGCGTAAACTACGAGTGGGAGGATCATATATGCTGACACAAACAAATGACGAACACACTTTATGCATATCGCATATTAAAATGCACCGCAGGCTGCGCCGTAAAAATATGCACGAATGTTCAATTGTTGTCATACAAATCATAAAATGCGACGGAATGTTTTATTAAAGCTATTGTCTATTTAGGTTTACATTTCACTGACCTCATTCTTGCAATGAACGGTTATTGCAGCTCGCGTTTCGAAGCAGTTTAATTCATCTTGATAAATTTTATTGGAGTTCAAAATTTAGGTGCCATTCATCAAGACGTAGGCCTATCTCTAGGGTATAATTTATTCAATTTAAACGAAAGTGAGCATTTATTTACAATGTATTCTTAGTCGGCAACTGTGGGGTAAAGCCATTGTTAAAGACAGCTACCAAAACGTCATACTTTAGCCAGCGTTAAGGTCAAGAATAGAATATGATATAACTAGAAATCTTCAAATATAGTTATGTTTGAGTTTCGAGGATTAGATCGAAACTAACTGAATGAAAGGAAAAACAAGTAAAAAATGCACCGAAGTTTCTTCGGCGCAATGGAGTTTTCTGTATAGCGTATAATGTTGTATGAAACTCTCAGCCACAGCCCATGAAACTCTTAGCCCCTCCCATGAAACTCAGCCACAGCCCGGTGGTGGCTTGTATTGTTACCAACTATAGCGGTGCCAGACGCACGATCATGGCTAACTTTAACCTTAAATGAAATAAAAATTACTGAGGTTAGAGGGCTGCAATTTAGAATACCAACTTGCAGCCCTCTAGCCTCAGTAGTTTTTAAGATCCGTGGGCGGACAGAAAAAGTAAGGACAGACGGACAAGTAGCCATCTCAATAGTTTTCTTTTACAGAAAGCTCAATAAAAATAATGAAAAGGGATAATGATTAGTGGTGGTCAATAGCAGATATAATAGATTTCAAGGTCAAAGAAAGGTTTTGTCTATGCTACAGGCAAAAGAAAGAAGTATTATCCGGGGTTCTGGGAAACGTGTAAATAAGGCAGCTATTTCGTTCCGAGAATGTTCAAAAGCTTAAAGTTTGCCGTAGAACCTTTTGTTTTAAGCTTATTTATATCATCACAATAAGGAAACATATTCTTATTGATATTTCTTTTTTGTCCTTTGCAGAATGAAAGAATTTAATCATGTTCCATCGTATCACCTGCTTTCCTATGGCTGAAAGCCCGGAAGTTCAGCGGTATTTCAAAATACACACCTCCTGAAATAACTACTTGTATATGCTATTTACTGAAATATAGATATTTACGTATTTTGAAATTTTGCATTGCAGATTATCTTTTATTAAGTAAGTAAATTAAAGTGTTATTTTTTTCGTATAATTGTAAGCAAACGTATTTTCTCAAGCAATCGTCTGTCTCTCCAGGGAAATCAACTATGACGCTTGACTTGGGAACTTAGATGAATATGAAATTAGTTCTTTGCGCACTCTTGCCTTGATTATTTTCGTCCTGAATTCTCTACACACACCCACACACACACACACACACACACACACACACACACACACACACACACATATATATATATATATATATATATATATATATATATATATATATATATATATATATATATATATATTTCTATATATATATATATATATATATATATATATTTCTATATATATATACTTATATATATATATATATATATATATATATATATACACAGTATATATGTGTGTGTGTGTCTGTTAATGTGTGTGTGTGTAGTGTGTGTGGGTGGAGTGTGAAGAACAATTTTCAAGTTTTATATGTTTGTCAGTGATCTGTAGGAATATATACAGTATATATATATATATATATATATATATATATATATATATATATATATATATATATATATATATATAATATACATAGATTTAGATATTTGTATAGCCACAATTTTTTAACATTAACAAAGGCACTTGCTAGCGAAATAAAACTAACCAATCAACCACTTTGTCCAGTGTCGTCTGCACAAAATTGTTTGAATGTTTGCTCGACGGGTGAACATTTCTTCCTTCTTCCTAAGAAAACAAACGAAAATGTTAGACGTCCTTTTAGCGCCTCGACTTTCCCTCCATGTTGCGTTCTATTCCAGCAAGACCGTCAAAATATTTATTCTTTCCAAGCTCAGTCCCGGAACTACCTTCTAAAATGCTTTGTGCAATGTAAAGGTGACAAGAACGACTACAGAAGTTTCTTAAGAAAAACGGCGAAGATACTTTTTTTTTTTATCAAAGTTACCAGGTATATTGCTATTGCTTTGCAGAGAGAATTGGTTGCGAATAACGTGATTTTACGTTATATTAAGTTGATTTTACAAAGCATCCTCCCATCAGAAATTGAGTTTACTTCTTTAATTTCACATTTTTACTACAGCTGTTACGGCTGATATAACTTTACCAAAAAAATAATTTCATTCTTTTTTCATCATTCTAATCCGCTGCCAATGAAACTAGCGCGAGCAAGGACGCCCAGATCTTGCTCGGCAATTGCATTTATCTTCGATCTGAAGAAAACAAAGGCAAGAAACTTTTCTATTCTGTCAAAGACGGTTTTTGGTGTAGCATTGCCCTGGATGTATGCTTTGCCTGAAAGGAAAAGGAAAGTAACTGAAAGGGAAAAGAAAGTAACAGAGAGGGAAAGGAAAGTAAGGAGTGAAGATATAACGTTGTAGGGAAACCGTCTCTGCTGTTTTACAAAGGCCTTTGTTCGCGTTATGGATAGTAATGTGTTTCCTGCCGTTCTTTTCCCGTGTGAAATTTCGTCCCCGCTACTTCCTTGACCTGATAATCCTCCAATATATTTTATAATCCCTTGATTTTCCATCTTTCAATTGACATATCTAGTGCCCCCTTCGTGAAGCTTTGTTAAGCAAACAGCTGAATGTTACAGCAACCGTTTGTGTATCGCACGATCTAGACCGGAATATATTGTATCGAAATGTTCGTTTAGCCGTGACGGGACAACTGCCTCAAGTGGGCAGTAGCCTACATAATACTTTAGGCATATTTTATTGATCGGTTGAGTGTGATTAGGCTTTATGATTATGAACTAATTGTAGGGTAGTCTGATGACTTGTTTCGATTTAGACATTTTACGTACTGAAGTGAAGCATTTTTGGCATATGTAAAGAAAAAGATGTATTTCTTTATTGACTAGTTTAAGGTGACTTTGGCGTCTATTATCATATATATATATATATATATATATATATATATATATATATATATATATATATATATATATATATATATATATGTGTGTGTGTGTGTGTGTGTGTGTGTGTGTGTGTGTGTGTGTTTTGTGTGCGTATAAATATATACAATATAGATGAATTCCATTTACTTTTATATTTATTATAAATACCTAAGAGTCCCCTTAACTTTTATATTACAATATGGCCAAGTTCATGGGTTATGTGTGGCGGCTCTTGTATTTACGAATGTTTTGCATTTATATTTGGCATGCAATACGATGTCTGTTGTCATTCATGAATTCGGTTGTTTCAGTATAATAGTTAAATCTTTTTGCCGCAACAGTGTATCAAGCTGAGTTAATTTCAGTCAGTGGCGAATAAATGAATGTTTGATGTCATTCAGGCTTTGTTCGAAAAGGATTATCATGAGTAATCGTGTTTAAATGGCTATCATAAAAAAATATTTTTTTCTAGCTGTTGGTTTACAAAGTAAAAAAAAAAATTTATTTCAATTGGTGATAGGGACTGGATTTATAAACAAAATCATGATAACTTTCAATATCAAGTTCATGTTTTAATTGCCAAAGTGTCAGTTTGGGCTTTCAGTACAGAAAAACTTAGACAGCTTCAGACGTTTCATAAACTGCACTTATACAAAAGCAAAAGGCTCATCTGCAGCTCGTCAGCCACACACACACACACACACACACAACACATACTGTACCACTCACGTCTTATCCTCCACGCACTACCATGCATATTGGAAGTTGAACCGCAAGCCCTAGGGACCCACACAGAACCTATAGCGTACCTCTAATAAGGCGGGATGCTAAAATGGCGAACGACGGCTGTGACTTGGGAATTCTATTAAAGTTGAGATAGACCAACGATGATGAGGGCAAGAATGGGAAGAAAACAAACTCCGTATTCACCAGGGGCTTTTAAACAGTAGAATTGTTCTTCTACAGGATTTTGTCTGAGGAAACTTTTTTAATAGATTTTTTTTACAATGATATATAGAGAAGGTTGAAATTCGCTTTTGTTAAAAGAAACGTTATCCTCCAAAAGGTTGAATGAAGCTTCCGTGAAATGTCAGTACAGGGGCCAAAATCATTCATACAATATTTTAGAATATCCTGTCGTACCTGATTACTATTGACTTCCGACGAGAGTAGTAGGTGTTTTGCGAACAAGTAAACACTAACCCTGGGTCGATGGATTTTCCTCCGACTGTTTCAAATGTTTGTATATCTAGATGGGACTGTTGTTGCCGGTGGAGAAACTAGATCTGTGGTTATTTCTAAAGAGCTGAAATTAAAAAAAATTCGTTTGTGCTTATTGTAGCGTCCTCTCTCTCTCTCTCTCTCTCTCTCTCTCTCTCTCTCTCTCTCTCTTCTCTCTCTCTCTCTCTCTCTCTCTTCATTTACTATCGGCGTTATTAGGTTCCCTTTTTGAGTCTAAGAGAGTATATCGCATGTTCGAACAGAAAATTAAAGTTCCAAAACCAAGAAAGTGGAATATAACTTTTGTCTGTGCCAATGCAACTTCAAGAAAATTAACCATAAAGCAATAGAAAGCAAATTTGGAAATTAAAGAATGAATTATTTGACGAGTAACGTTAGCAATGCAAACCATTACTATACGAGGAAATCAGGCTGTGTTCAAAAACCTATAATTTTTTTTACGTTGGTATATAATGGAAAAATGGAATTGGCAACTTTAGCTCATTCAGTTGAGCTCCTTTGCGCCTTCGACTAAAATACGCTTCTGGTGTCAGTGTAGCTCTCTTTATTGTCATCTTTGATTTAACGAATCGTGTAAGCGAATAAAGAAATTTAAGAGTCAGATTTCTTGATATTTAGGATTCTGGGACTTATTTCCTGTAGTAGGGCAAGAGATTAACAAAATGCGAAGCCAGAATGGAATTAATCAAGTACAGGGTTAGATGTAATCATCAGGGAGGTGGATTACAGGTTATGGTTAAGAAAGACCAACATAAGAGAAAACAAGTAAATAATGCGCCGAAGTTTCTTCGGCGCAATCGAGTTTTCTGTACAGCGTATAGTAAAGGCCACCGAAAATAGATATATCTTTCGGTGGTCTGGGTATAATGCTGTATGAGCCGCGGCCACTGAACTTTAACCACGGGCCGGTGGTAGTCTATCCTATATAGTTGACAGAAGCACGATAATGGCTAACTTTATCCTTAAATAAAATCAAAACTACTGAGGCTAGAGGGCTGCAATTTGGTATGTTTGGTGACTGGAGGGTGGATGATCAACATACCAATTTGCAACCCTCTAGCCTCAGTAGTTTTTAAGATCTGAGGGCAGACAGAAAAAGTGCGGACGGGAAAAAGTGCGGACGGACAGACAAAACCGGCACAACAGTTTTCTTTTACAGAAAACTAAAACAGCAAAGGCCAATTAACTGATCTGGCTGTCCGGCAGATCGAAAGATCCTTATGACGACGAATGAGGCAATGGTCCCAAATAAGTCACAAAAGCTGATGAAGACGACAAACGCTGCTTCGTGAAAACGGGAACGAAGCCGGGGAAAAAGGGAGAGGAGAAAGTCAAGGTGAAGTCGAGTACGGAAGAAAGTCGTTCATGGGAAATCGAACAAACTGACAAACTTGGGGACAAGGATTCGGAAGGTAAACAAACTTGATTGCTTTCCCAGAAATCCACTGCAGCAGCAGCAGCAACGGGAAAGAAAGTAAGAGAGAGAGAGAGAGAGAGAGAGAGAGAGAGAGAGAGAGAGAGAGAGAGAGCGCGTGTTTCTATATCCATCCACCGAGAGCAAAAATAGCTTCCGAATCTGAAAACGAACGGAAAGGGGATGAGAAAACAAGAGACTGATTGATGATCTGATAAGTCCCCCATTGTGAAAGACTGTGATGAATGAGCGATATTCAAAGGGAGCGTGTGTGTGGGAGTGGGAAATGTCCAGGTATGTTTCTCTTTAGAAAAGAACTGGTCACGGGAATTGTTAAATGATGAAAAGAAAGTTGAACGTTAATCTAAATAACAGGAAATCCATATTGTTATTTATAGTAATAAGGAAAAAGGAAGACCATAATCTTGAGAAGTTTATCGGCGTGTTATTTGTGTCGAGTTAAAGGCCGATTTAAGAGTCGTGCTTAGTGTTTAGATGCACTGAAGAATATTGCATGAAAGATTTGAAAATTCTATGCCTATTTAAAATCTATTATGTGAGCATCTGCATATGTGCAGCTCTCTCTCTCTCTCTCTCTCTCTCTCTCTCTCTCTCTCTCTCTCTCTCTCTCTCTCACACTATATATATATATATATATATATATATATATATATATATATATATATATATATATGTGTGTGTGTGTGTGTGTGTGTGTGTGTTTACTTGTAATTCGTGTTTATAAGAGAAGGGGTGGCTTGATGTCAGGCAAGCCTGAGTTGCCTTCAAAAAGAAGGCATAGACAAATCAGTTAGTTGCACTATAACAAAATCAATTATGCATTGAAAAGATAATTTTCAATGATTAATTGTTTTGTACTTTCAACAAATTTGTTTTACTTAAACGAGAGCGGCCAGGCGACTTATTTCTTTGTTTATTGTCAAGTATTTGTTTTCCAGCTATTTTCTGTATATTTACTAAACTTCATCTCAGGGGAAGGGCAATTCCGAAGACACCCCCAAGAAGAATCTTCCTTCTTCGGAGCAGTTTTTGTCTCTCCTTGCAATGGAATTTTTCGACCCTCCGCTTCCGGGAAACATCGCTTCCCGAGTAATGGAAAATGCTGCTGTCACAGCTGTCCAAAAATGTATTCTCGAGATGTATCAGGTGCTATGAATAGACCAACTTGAAGATGGGAAAAGTCTCAAGAGGAACTTTTGAAGCAAGGGCGCGTGTGCGAGAATATACTCTAATTACTTGGATCCAGAAAAACGAGGTGATTTATATTTCAAAGAAAACGTGAACGCCAGGTGATATTTCTCGTATGGGAACGTGGATATCGAGACTCTGCTTTTAAAGGAAATCAGAAAAAAATTACACTCCTCGTTAGCCTGGGAAGACTGGCCTGAATTTAGGCTAAGAAAATAGGTCCTGTTCAGTGATATCATATTTGTTTCAAGACTAGTTTTTCATGTATATTTTGAAAAAAACTTATCTTGAAGTTGCTGGTATTTAGTTCTATTAATTTTCTTTGGAAAATTAATAGAAATATTGTAAATAGT
>NC_089757.1:24560764-24605764 GCF_040412425.1 Macrobrachium rosenbergii
TAAATGTACATATATATATATATATATATATATATATATATATATATATATATATATATGTGTATATATGTGTGTGTGTGTGTGTGTGTGTGTGTGTGTGTGTGAGTCTGTGTCTTTGTGTTAGCGTATTTTTTTCCTTTGTTGCCTTTTTCCACCATTCATTTCACGGTATATTCTTCCATATTTTCTAAAAATTTATTTCACACATACCTCATGATGACCACCCTCCCTTTCTCGTCTTCTCATCGACCTCAAGTCTCTCTCTCTCTCTCTCTCTCTCTCTCTCTCTCTCTCTCTCTCTCTCTCTCTCTCTCTCCCCGTGCCATATGCAGCCACCTGGCTTGCATAATTGGCATTCAGGGGAAGGAAGTTCCTGGTCGGATGTTTAAGCGAGGAGAGAGAAAGCGCGAAAGAATGTTTATAGAGAAAGCATGATTATAATGCGGCCATAGTATTTAGTGTTGGAATTTCTCGTTATGTTTACTTGGTTTTATTAGGTCAGTGTATCAAGATCTTGGTTTAAGTGATAGGTGTAGTTATTATGTTCAGATTTCGAACTACATATGACTTAAGTATTGTAGTAATATTCATTTTACAACTGGCTACTTTTGATGGAATATTATAAACATGCATGAAGTCCGCCTTTGCATTTGATATGTCAGACTTGTTAATTTCCGCCCTCAGAGATAAGTGAGATTTGTAAATGACCTGAGGCGCTAATGAATGGACTGTTCCTCACCTTTTTCCACTTATTAGACGCGAATGTTTTTTTTTTCGACCGGTTGTATCTTAGTTTGCACTGTCACTGTAGCATATATACGGTAAATTTCTACTACTATGCATGTGTCCTTTTGAAGGAGCTTTGTAAATACTAAAGACAAAACCGGTCAGGATTCATTACCCAGTTTCATTTTCCCCTTAAGTAGACAGCATGTGCAGGTCCTGTATTGCGGTGAATTTAAGCATATATATATATTATAAATATATGTGTGTTATATATATATATATATATATATATATATATATATATGTATATATATACATATATATACGTATATATATATATACATGTGTGTGTATATGTATATTATATATATATATATATATATATATATATATATATATATATATATATATATATATATATATATAGTTAGCATATAATGTCCAGTGTCTCGACTGCATTTTGGTATCCGTAACGTTTTGTGCTTGATGCCTCTGTGGAAGGTCAGTCTCCTGTTAATCTACATAAGATTTGTCTCTATCGAGACACTAGACTTTATATACATTGATGTCTTTATTACCAAACTAAGGGCTATAAGAATTCTCTCTCTTCTCTCTCTCTCTCTCTCTCTCTCTCTCTCTCTCTCTCTCTCTCTCACACAAGGCCGTTCTCCATAAAGATTTTCCCTGGCTGTGTGTCCTTTGACGACCGAGTGGCCGCACCTCACTCCTCCTCAATTTGCATGCTGATGTGTCGTTTTGATTGATGTTATAATGCAATGGCTCCTCTTTATTAATGACTTTGGGCATATTCTCGTACGTTACGAAATCAGAAGTAAATTTCATTCCTCCTCCTCCTCCTCCTCCTCCTCCACCTCCTCCTCATCCAACTAGATCGTCTCATGATTTTGGTAATATCATTTAAATGTTGCTTTAAAGGTTCCTGATTTCCTTTGTGCGTAATTATGATCTTTGTTGGCGTCCCTCTCATAGAATAGGGAATTAAACGCTGCATAATGCACGTGAACGAATAGAATGATATCTTGTTAATTATAATTATAAACTAATTAACATGAATTCAGATCGGGAATGGGACACATCCCCTTGTAGCATGACTAAATTATATATTGAAATCTCTATATATCTAATTATTAATTATATTCTTCGCATTTCTACGCGATTAATCACGTATTGATTATTACCTCCCTTGAAAATACAATAAAAGTGAATTACGCAATTTCATTAACACGCTTTTTTATGGCATCAGTTCCTAAGCTTTCGTTTGTTTTCCTTCTGATCCGAATCTCGGTATACAAGAAATTACAAGTGTTAATTTATTTGTGATTTGAGTTCCATGATTATTGTTTTCACGTTCTCTCTCTCTCTCTCTCTCTCTCTCTTGATTATTAGTGTTCATCCGTCGCCCCCTTTCTCCATCTCATCCTTATCCTTAATCCGTTGAAATCCTTTTTTCAAACCGATATACCTCTTATCCCTTCTCATTCATTTCATTCTCGGAGGTCATCAAGTTATAATTGCGTACTCATGAACGTATTTCATTCCCTTGTTATTTAGGGCATTACTTTTAAATAGAAACTGTGATTTCGTCCTCCACCTCTAGTCGGTTCTTGATTGGTTTTCGTCGTGGTCCAGTAAGCGCTGTCTCGGGTCTTCTTTCGTCTGTTGTGGAGGTTCTCTTCATTTTTTCCCAGTAGGTGTAATGCCGTGTGCACCTCACGGGGTGCTCTGCAGGCATTACTAAAGGTTGTTTGCAGCGCCCCTTCGGCTCCTAGCTGCAACTCCTTTCATTCCTTTTACTGTACCTCCATTCATATTCTCTTTCTTCCGTCTCGCTATCCACCCTCTCCTAACAATCATATCATAGTGCAACTGCGAGGTTTTCCTCCTGTTACACCTTTCAAAACTACCTACTCTCAATTTCCTTTCCAGCGCTGAATAACCTCATAGGTCCCAGTGCTTGGCCTTTGGCCTAAACTCTATATTCCATTCCATTCCATTCTTCATCGTTAGATCTATACTCTATAGACATCCTTCACCAGTTCTTTTATGTGTTGGTTGTCACGACATTGTGTTTCGCGCTTTCCATTCAGTGTTCCATATAAATGATTCTCTTGGATTACTGAGTGAAGTATGGAAATTCATATAAGAATATTTTAGAATGATTGCCACCTCACCTGGATATTTTTTTTCTTTGGATGTCGTAAATGCAAAACTCATTCATTCGGGTGTCGATATACCATTTACGATGTTGGAACGTGAAAGACAGTTTTTGTCATCTCCCAGCGTTTTTCGAGTAAGTGTGAGAGAGAGAGAGAGAGAGAGAGAGAGAGAGAGAGAGAGAGAGAGAGAGAGAGAGAGAGAGAGAGAGATGCTCGTTACTTGGTTTGGTCATATGGAGAGAATGGAGAGCAATAGGTTGATGGAGAGTGTATAATTTAGAAGCGTTAGGGAGAAGGAAGAGAGGAAGGCTTGTACAGTGAAGTGTCTTAATTTTCATATTATTTCCTACAGTGCACCCGGTCACTTCTTGACAGACTTCTAAAAATGTGTTTCTTTAGCAAAGATTGAGATGATGAGTTTATTATTATTTTTTTATTTATTTCGTTTCTCAGTGCTTCTTTACTATTTAACAGAATTCCTTCAGATCATATTCCTGTACGAATTGTTTGAAATTCGAATCATTTAAAAAAAATAACATACATATTTCAGGTATGAGAAGGCTGCTCGCAATCTCAGTGCTTAAGTAGATGTTATGAAAAAGGAGACTAGATTCATGAAGGTAGTATGCCAAGGATATTTTAACTGATATATTATTAATCACAGGTTTTTCTTCTTTTTTTTCAGAACAGGGTGTCTAGGTAAGTGACAACGTCGAACTACAGTCATTTTGCAACATTGATGTTAAAAGGTTTTTTGCTTAGATTGCAGTTTTGGTTATGTTTTTCATTAGTTTGGCGTTTTATCGTTAGAAATTTTACTTAAAAGGAAAGTGTCCCCTTCAGGCTCAAGATTTTTTGTACCATCTGCTTATCATTTTAGTCGCCAATATTCGTCTCACGGGGTAGTACTGTTAGGCCTGGCATATTTTCAAAAGAATTTTTGAGTAAAATTTTATACTTTTTCGTACGAGATGTACTTCTGCATTGCATGCATTTATGTGCATATGTCAGTACTACAAACAAACATGCTTTTAGTGTCATATTATTATAACAGTAAATGCTACATGTCAGGGCAATTTTTACATTGTTCGTCGACGGTAATTTTTACCTCCGGCTCAATTTTTTGTGTAGAGATGCTAATTTCCATTCGGCTCTTGTTGTGGATGTGTCGGTATTTCTTTGAAATACATTTCCTGGTTTAGCGGAGACTTCTGACACGAATCTTCGTTTCCAAAACTTTTAACAGGGAAGATTTTTAGTTTCATTCCTCCGGGAAGACTTACAGTCTCATCCCGCTCAGAGAAGGGTACAGTTTTAGGTAAAAGGCTTTTGGTATACGGATTATACGTCAGGCATATGTTTTTTTATGGAAATTGTTTGCACATTTTAGATATAATTATGTATATATATATATATATATATATATATATATATATATATATATATATATATATATATTTTTTTTTTTTTTTTTTTTTTTTTACGATATCGAGTCAATAAGAGGTTGCAGAACCATGGGCTATATCTTCATTTCTTAAGTAAATAGATTTGAATGAAGGATAGTGTTATGGTGTTTGAAATAACTTGTAATAATGTGGAAGTCATTTTGCATATGTACTCACTCTTACAGTATAACTCGTACCTCGTACAGTCTTCTTTTGTTTTTTGTTTTTGTTTTTGTTTTTTCCTCCAAAAAATAAGAATTTCTGACTTCATTTGGCGCAAATGGAGGAAATTTGTTTCTCATTTCCTCGGTGGTAAGGTAAACTCCAGCTCCAGAAGTAATGTCTCCCACATCGTCCATGTTATTTGTTACGCCTGGTGGCTCGAGTTTTGCCTTAAATAGTTTGCACTTTCTGTTTTTTTTTTTTTTTTTTTTTTTTTTTTTTTTTTTTTTTTTTAAAGCCATTTGATGCTTCCATTGACTAAGTGAGTGTGGCGTAAATTTCCGCAATTTTCGGCTGGCTCTCATGGACCTCTGGATTAATTCGAATGAATCCTTGTGGGTCATCATTAGTTAAAGCTGATTTAAGTTTGTCCAGATGACGCCATTGCTGCCGTTCAAGGGGAGATAATTAGGAAAATAATGATTACTCTAGAACTACTGGGCAAAAAATGACACGACCTACGTGAAAGCTTTCATATATATATTTCAGGCTCAGCTTTGTTCAAAGCAGTGCGCTTTGAACCAGGATGGGGCCACGATAGGGATCTAAAGGTTTACGGTGGAATATGAAGGGATAACCTTTAAACACTTGCCTTCTCAGGAATAACAGGGGCACAGAATGTAGTCAATCTTATGTAGCGTCGATTCACAAAAGGGTAGAATCACAATAAGGGTCTCTTTAGTTCCTCGTTAGGCGAGTCGATAGAGTTGTGGACTAGCACTCACTAGGCCCGAGTTCGAGTCTCCGGCCGTCTAATGAAGAATTAGAGGAATTTATTTCTGGTGATAGAAATTCATTTCTCGCTATAATGTGGTTCGGATTCCACAATAAGCTGTAGGTACCGTTGCTAGGTAACCAGTTGGTTCTTAGCCACGTAACATAAGTCTAATCCTTCGGGCCAGCCCTAGGAGAGCTGATAATCAGCTCAGTGCTCTGGTAAAATTAAAGTATACTTAAAAAAAAAAAATAAGGGTCTGAAGTATTACAGAAGTACACATCCGGAAAGTCACAATCACATGTAGTTCATTGGCCACTATTTTTCCTTACTATCTACCCCAACCGACTAGCAGTAGTAGCGTCTGTGCGCTCGTACTTCTGTCCGTCGAACATGTATTGGCGTGGGAAACGGGAAAAAACACTAACATTCAGATATAAAACTGGAGGCGAGTATAAGATTTGATTAATTCAAGACCGTTTGAAGCGGCTGTCCCTGGATAACAACTAGCGTTTTAGCATTTGCTGATGCAGCGTATATGCGCGAAACACTTTAATTTTTTTTTTTTTCAGAGAAAACAGGTTTACATGATTAATTTTGAAGCATTAAACAAGTAAAAAATGCGCCGAAGTTTCTTCGGGGCAATCGAGTTTTCTGTACAGCCGCTACAGCGTATAATCAAGGCAACCAAAAATAGATCTATCTTTCGGTGGTCTCGGTTTAATGCTGCATGAGCCGCGGCTCATGAAACTTTAACTACGGCCCGGTGATGGCCTGGCCTATATCGTTGCCAGACGCATGTCGTGTCTAACTTTAACCTTGAGTAAAATAAAAAATACTGAGGCTAGAGGGCTGCAATTTGTTATATTTGATGATTGGAAGGTGGATGATCAACATACCAATTTGCAGCCCTCTAGCCTTAGTAGTTTTTGAGATCTGCCGGCGGACAGAAAAAGTGCGGACAGAAAAAATTGCGGACGGTCACTCAAAGCCGGCACAATAGTTTTCCTTTACAAAAAACTAAAAGCGATGCTCAGGTAGTCATTAATGTCGTCATAGAAGAAACTTCCGTTGTGTTGAATTCTAAACTGTTTCGTTCAAAAGTCAAAAGGTTTATTTATATGCAGATCACGTAATTGTCAAAATATTTTTAACCCTCCTGTGTTGACGGCTTCAAATATCGAGTTTGAAGGGAACGAAGTCTATAGGATTGCGTGCGTGTGTGCGCGCGTGTGTTGAGCGAGTGTGGACTAAATCATACACACATATACGTTTGTGAATTTACTTGGTAAAAATAGTCTCATTTAAATAGTACTTTTGAAGTATCAGGAAAACTTTGAAACATCAGTATTCTGTTTGACCATGCAGACAGGACTGCAAGATATGAGTGTCAGAAAGTGAAGTACACATAGTTACTAAAATTTGAGATAGTTTTCAAAGTTAGTTTGTGTTTTAGATATAGTTTTCAAGGTATCGTGAATCCATCTGATTTCTAGAATTATCAGCATATTTATGTATCCCTTTATTATATAATTCATTTATGTTACATAACCTAGGCAGGTGTCTACATTTTTATTATTTATTGTTTTTTAAACCCCGTAGGGGGGCGGCCGCTGGTAGCGCCATCAGTGCACCCCATGCGGTGCACTTTAGGCATTACTTAAGGTTCTTTGCCGCGTCCCTTCAGCCCCTACCTGCAACCCCTTTCATTCCTTTTACTGTACCTCCGTTCATATTCTCTTTCTTCCATCTGATTTATCACCCTCTCCTAACAATTGATTCACACTGCAACTGCGAAGTTTTCCTCCTGTTCCACCTTCCAAACCGTCTTACTGTCAATTTCAGCGCTGAATGACCTCATAGGTCCCAGCGCTTAGCCATAGGCACAAACTATATTCTACTCTATTCTATTTTTTTTTAAAAGAAGAGAAAAAAAGGACAACTTCTGTCTGATCAGGTTTATCCTTTTGTTATTGATAAAAGCTGTCATAGCTTATAACTACTTAGAAAACAGGAGGTATCATTGTGTTGACAGTTATGATATTTCCGACAAAATAATTTTAAATTTGACCCTGCAAAAACTTTCTATACACTAAGCAAAAGCATGTCTTATAAAGGAGAAAATTCCAAGATATACGTCATTCCAGAATTAGTACTTTGTTATGACTGCCCCGGACTTATATACCACCTTGGAGGCACGAGACACTAGGAATATCGATATACATGGATGTTTAAATCAGTAGTTCGACCAGTGTTTAGTGGATTGGCTAGTTCCTTTCAAATCTAAAACTAGTGAAAAATATTTTTGTTGTTTATAACGACGCCATTGTATGTTATAATAATAATAATAATAATAATAATAATAATAATAATAATAATAATAATAATAATAATAATAATAATAATAATAATAATAATATTGAAATAGTCATCCCATGGGCAAGGAACCTATGTTTTCCTCTTCTTTATACTCGATAAAACTTTATAACCGACAGTCCGTTCCTTAATGTGAAGGTAAGAATAAACCTTACCCTTGATTTTGATTGCATTTTTTTTACCCGTTAACAGTAACACTGCTATCAAGAGCTAACTGAACATAGTTGGTTTTCATAGCAGAAAGTACTTGAATTTAGTTAGGTTTAAAATAAGCTTTTTCTTTATTAAACAAATCACAAACGATAGAGGTGCAGGTAAAGAAGAAAATCAAATGTTAGGAGAGAGAGCAGTGATGGAAAAAATTAAGATTTTTGATATGAAAGAGGGAGAGAGAGAGAGAGAGTGTATTTCCTTCAGTGTCTTTCGTAGCTTCCTCTTCTTGTCATCCATGAAACGTCACAGTCTCATTAAAGTTTTATGTGGAGATTAAGAATTTTTATTTTTATTCGTTTTTGGTCACCGGCTGTAATTTATTAAATTTTCTTATATATGAAGATAACGTTCAAATAATATTGCTGTTTTGCGGACTGGGATCTTTCCTAGATAGTAACCCCCAAGGGTTTTCGGGGGTCGTTATCTAGGACTAATGTTTCTTGTGGGGTCATGATCTTTATGATATTTACAGTCTTTTGTTTATGTTTTTACGGTAATCCACGACGGGCTTGTACTGAACACGCCGCAAAGGAGGGTACATACAGGGTTAAAACCCGTGGGGATCACTATCTAGGAAAGATCCGGGGGTTGATATTATTTTCGACTAATGAAAAGGGCCGCTCACCTTTTCAGCGACGGTATAGAAGCTATCGCATACACCCAGGTAGCTACGGATTTGTACAAGAGCATTTTTTCTACACCAAGTTTGTAGCGAAAAGTGTTCTCTCGCCTAGAGGCTCAAATCGCATGTCCGGTAAACTTTGGACGTTTCCCCTATAACTTGCTCGCGGTACCTGTCTTGGAATTCATTATGTACCTGCAAAACCTTCATTCGTATGTACTTTTAACCTGCGAATTTCTGTCGAAAGGTTCTGAATGCATTGAAGATTTTATGTTTTCTAGCAATTTACAGGACCAATATTTTAGTTTCCTGAAATTTAATAAGTTACTTAAGAATTATTAAGAAGATTTATGGAAGCCAAGGTAGGAATGTACGAAAGGATTGCTGTGCCAACTCTCCTTTGTAAAAGTAAATTGTGGCTGCTGAATGCGAAGTAAACAAAATGCTGGAATTATATTAAAAAAACTTTTAGTAGTAGGGTTATAGCAATAAAATTACAGCAATAACGTTTATAGCAGTACAGTTTTAGTAATTAAAAGAATAGAGGAATTAACGGCAGGTTTAAAGAGAGCTCCTGGTTTAGAATTTCTGAAAGCGTTCTGGGAAATAAAAGAGCCACTGAGCACGATCCAATTATTCAAAATGGGATTAAATACTATTTTCAAATGAAAGAGCGAAATATCGGATGAAACCGAACTACCTTTCAACGGGTTCAGTGGAAGCTTTGATTACATTTCCCTGTCATTGGCGGTTAAAATCCGGATCATCGCAGATTTCAGCTGAATTTTCTATGGTCGTTTGGATTCCATACTTCGATTTCGACTGTGCTTTGCAGGTTTGCATCCAAAATGGTATATTTCAGAACAGTTGGGTTGATTGGTGATGAAGTCTTTACTTTTTATTTATATAATTTGTTTTCGTTTAGTAATGTAAGGTATTGGTTGAAATTCTAAGTATTTTCAGTTTTTTCAGTTTTGCATAGGAAAGATAGATCCTATAAACTGGCTTCATTAAAATGTCAGTATTCTTTTTAGGTTTTTTTATTAGAACGGTGTAGGTGCAAGTTCTAAAATTATTTGGGTGACAACGCTTCGGGTAAAGGCCAGAAATCATTAGCAGCGGGATGATGGACAGGGTTAAAGCATTGAGCACTTTATTTATTTGGCTTCAACTCTAGATGCATGGCAGATGATTTTGGTTCAAAACCAATGTGCAACAGCTGGGGACATATGCCGTATGCTAGAAGGAAGTAGCTATCCTTTTGTGTATTTGTCAATAAATGCTGCATGGATTCATCCACAATAACGGAATGGCAAAATTTAGAAATGTTTGGGTAACTAGGGCATGCTCGTTAACTATATCTTTACGAAGTTATGTTCCTGTCTCATAGTGAGTGTGAGGTTCTGTTGGTCCGGAAGAAGAACCAGCGCACAAAGTACAAGCATCTGCCTCCTTGCTTGTTGACACCATTTGAGGTAAAGGCTAGACCTAGAATCGAAAATTGTTGCCTTGCCCGCTATGAGCACCAGAGGTCATTGGCAACAGGATGACAGATTGCTTCAGCTTTGAACACCTGGCCGGGTGGTTAAACCAATCGGCAATGGCGGGGGTCATTGGCTCAAGTTAGAAACTACTCACAACAAGGAACTGTCTGTCCTTTAGCATATTAGCTAATGAATCCTTCATGAATTATCCAACATTAATGGTTAGGAAATTCCCCAAGTCTCAGGTACAAAGGGTTGCTAAGAATCCACAGTTAATAATTACGAAGTACGAACTGAAAATAGAAAACTGGAACTTAAGAACCCCAAATAATTGGAAAGATAACAGGTATAAAAAAATTCAAATCACATTGAAAGATATAACAGGTATAAAAATATATATATATATGTATATATATATACAAATAGATATACAAATATATATATATATATATATATATATATATATATATATATATTGTATATATATATATTATATATATATATATATATATATATATATATATCTATATATATATATATATGTGTGTGTGTGTGTGTGTGTGTGTGTGTGTGTGTTTGAGTGTGTGTGTGTGTGTGTTGTTAAAGAAACTGAAAGAAGTCAGCGAGAAAAACAACGACAGTCACTGCCACTTTGATCCATCAGTTACTAAATTAATGATGACACCTGAGCAGAAATGCAAAGGAAAAATAGCCAGAGAGAGAGAGAGAGAGAGAGAGAGAGAGAGAGAGAGAGAGAGAGAGAGAGAGAGAGAGAGAGAGAGAGAGTTCGTAAAACTATGCATCGCCGCAAAGAAGATAGCTTTTTAAAGTTGACGACGAGAAAAGTCTAGAGTATCTGGCATAAAAAAAAAAGCTTACGAACAGCAGCATTCTTGCAGAAATTCTTGGTCGTGAAACATCTTGGGGAAAAAGTTTAAGTGGGATGCACTTTTCCCGATTTTTTATTTTTTTATTTTTACATGAAGCTTTTAAAAGGAAAGAATTCCAAATTTTCAAAACGGATTTTTTTTGCCGTTTATTGACTTGCCCGAAAATGAGTACAACCTTAAGTTGGGGGTTTTGTTTTTCCTTTGGGTAATTTCTGGAAACTTCGAAAAAAGAGCTAATTTGAAACAATCCATACTTCATTTATGTCATAAATGTAAAAAATGAAGATGAACTGCAGTTGAGTGTTGAGTATTTTAGGCAGCATATCAACGAACATATGTTTTGGTAGGTTGATCTGTAACTTCATAATATTTTGTATTTCAGAATAACATGTTACATTTTCTGGAGAGATTTCCGAAATATTCTCGCTCGCATTGCAAATAAAATAGTTTGAAATAAGGTCAAAATCTGAAAGAGAAGGGCGCATTTCTAAAAGAAAGGGGATATCATTTTGATTGTGTATGAGTTATATGTATATAACTTTTCGAGTTATGTGCCTATAACTTTTCACGTGCAGTTGTTAATTTAATTACTCGTAGGTTGATGGAGATGGAATAAAACAAGTGAAAGTAAACTGAACGGCCTGAATGTGACAGCGTAAAATGCGATGATAGGGGCTGGTAAAGGAATTGAATAACTGAGAATGTAATCGTGGTTGTACACTGTCGGTGCGAATGTTGCTTTGAAAATAATTGCATGCACTTTTATTGGTATTAACATATATATGTATATATGTATGTATGTATGTATGTATGTATATATACATAAATATATATATATATATATATATATATATATATATATATATATATATATATATATATATATATATATATATATATATATATATATATATATATATATATATATATAAATATATAATAAATGATGAAGGCAATTTGGTTTCAAACTTCGTTTATTTTTCCTAGCTGTTAAGTTATTTCAGTCTTATGGTTTGCCACATAGCAAGAGTTTGATCACATGTTATGGGGTTTGACTTTCCTTGATAATAAAATCAGTTGTTAATTGGATAAATTTCAGTTATATACAACCAGTACGTAAAGTGTTGATGTGATAAGGTAATTAATGATGAAGAGATAATGCTCATAGGCATAACCTGAGTAATGATAAGTATGCATAACATCTGACAAATTTAAGATAAAGATTGTAGCCTTCCTTCAGAAAAGGGGTAGAATTGGGTCGTTCATGGAATGGTGCCCCTACTGGATAACTCAGATAACTTTTAGGCATTGAACCATTTGCATTCTCACTTAGGCTACTCTCAGGGTTCTCAAAGGCTGAGGAGGTCTGTAAGTTCACTTGTTTACCTTAAATTGTTCAGCGCATACTCTTTTTAATCCCGTTATTTTGGGCAAACAAATTAAGCATGTTGTTTTCTTAAGTTAAATTTCTTACATTAGATTTTTCGAGATGGGAGTTCATTCTGGTGTGAGAATCCTAGACGTAGATGCTTTTCGTATGGAATGATATCATCTCGAGTTTTAATAAATACTTTTTCTATGCTTGATATCCGGACGTACGTATAATGGGCTTCCGAGAAGGAATATAAACAATATTGACATAGTATCACACTTAAAATATACGCGTTATGTTTTTGCCGTGATTCGATTATCGTGATAATTTTAAGTTCAGCCGGTTGCTTGCTTTCCTTGTAACGAAATTCATATTTATCTGCATTGCATTAGGATTTTTATTGCATCAGCAATACTTTTTGGATTGCTACTTACTTTACTATAACCTCAACCAGTTTGTAAAGATACAAGTATTGAAGAGAAATTATTTCATTCCTTTTAAAAGAACCGCGATGACAATAACATGTCTGATGTTAACGAGATGTAAAATATTTCCTCTTAATATTTTTATGGGATTACAAGAGAGCGTGAAAATTATGACTTTTCTTCCGACTTTTTGGAATGAAAGTCGGATGTGTTTTTCCAGGAATAAAATGTACATCATTCTCATTAAAGAGAAACCTGTCATTCTGTTGAATAAGAACTGTGGAAAGGGGAATTAGTTTACTTTCATTCTAATTTAAGAGTTTTACCTATACACTAGAAATAGGAAGAGAGAGATTTCCTGCTGGTTTCCGAGGAGAAGGAAGGGTGAAATATTTTCAGTATTCCCCTTGGAAGGAGGGAGATAAAATGCTTGTTTTTTTTCTGTTGTTGTTGTTGTTGTTGTTGTGGCTGGTAGTAGGAATAGTTTCCTTTGTTTTCCTAATTCTGAAAGTTGGAATAGGAATAAAAACAAATCAGTCCTGGATGTATTAAAAGTAAGTCTTCGTCATATTGTTAAGAAAGAGTCCGTTGATTATGCTATTCAGTTTTTATACTATGAAATTCAAAAGAATATTACCTTATTGTTTTACTGCCAGAGGTAACACGAAGTGGTCATTAATTTAATCGAGGAAAAGAAGATTTAGAAAAAATGAGGGAGGATTATTATTCCCTCCTACATTAGCATGAGGGGGAGGACGAGTTTCTTGCTTTTCTGTATTAGCATCAAGAACGGCAAATAATTTTCTTCTTAACGTTTGGCAGGAAAGGTGAAATTTTTGTACAATGTTATGTATGAATTTCAAATGATTTAAACCGGATGTGGGTTGAAGATATTCATTTTCTAAGCAAAGAAGCTGTTTAAGGTTTTCTGCAAAAGAAAACTATTGAGATGGCTATTTGTCTGTCCGTCCGCACTTTTTCTGTCCGCCCTCAGATCTTAAAAACTACTGAGGCTAGAGGGCTGCAAATTGGTATGTTGGTCATCCACCCTCCAATCATCAAACATACCAAATTGCAGCCCTCTAGCCTCGGTTTTTTATTTTTATTTTATTTAAGGTTAAAGTTAACCATGATAGTGTGTCTGGCATCACTATAAGTGCCTACAACATAGACCACCACCAGGCCGTGGCTGAAAGTTTCATGGGCCGCGGCTGAAGAGTTTCATGGGCGTGGCTGAGAGTTTCATACAGCATTATACGCTGTCCAGAAAACTCGATTGCGCCGAGGAAACTTCGGCGCAGTTTTTACTTGTTTTTTATCTTTGATCCTACAAGAAAGGAAGAAGACGCCCTCCGGCGGTCTCTTTCCAGAATACGGCTGAATATTTCCTTTATATGTAAATGTTCCACTGATAAGGGCAAAGGAGACTATATAAATCTCAAGCGGTGTCTTCTCTGTGAATTAATTGTAGCGGCATTGCTCGAGTGTTGCCGGCATAGTAAGGAACTTGCTTCACTTTCTCTCTCTCTCTCTCTGATTTTTTAGATCAAAGAGGAATGTTGCTTGTTGTAAATAATGTAAGAATTTTTAGATCAATGTTGGTAAATTTTTGATGAATGTTTCTATATATATATATATATATTAGAATATATTTATATATATATAATATTGGTATAATATATATATATATATATATATTTATAATTATGCATATATAGTTATATATATATATATATATATATATATATATATATATATATATATATATATATATATATATATATATATATATATATATATTATCGTTGTCCTTGCATCTTTCTTGATTGATTTTACTTATTATTCTCCAGCAGTATTTGTGAACTACATTTTGTAACTAAAATCAGGTTAAAATCATTATCGACGTTATCCTATTTTATCATCTTTTAGCGTATCTTTAATATCGTTGCTGTCAAATTTATTGAGAAGGGGAGTAGCTTGACATTTTCATAAAACTGAATTTATGATCAAAGCTTCGGCAATCTTTATACCATTATGCTGATATCAGTAGAAATAAAGATAATGTGGTACACTCTCTCTCTCTCTCTCTCTCTCTCTCTCTCTCTCTCTCTCTCTCTCTCTCTCTCTGTGTGTGTGTTTGTGTGAAAAATTCCCTCATAACCCGTAACCCTGCAGCCACCCTTTCTGTGTCTTTCCTCTTTGTAGTGATATTTTTTCCATGTCTGCTGTTCTTATTACTATTTTATTCCCATCAAGGAGACCGCATCTGCCCGACCTTTAAAAAGGTCGGTCTTATGTGGTATTAGAAGAGAGAAGAAGCGTTGAATTCATTTGGAATACAAGAGAATTATACATGAGTTGTGTAGCAGGGGAAGAAATATTTAAGATACATTTTGTAGGGAGGCCAAAAAAGTTTAAAACTGAATTCGTAAGAAACGTGAATGGGAGTTTGAACGTCGTTTCAGCAGACGGAGGCCATCGCTTCTTTATAGCGTGTATTGCAGTGGACTCAACTTTTGGGAGTTTGTCGCCATAGCGTTCAATGGTTGGAAATTCGTTTGAAAATACAATAGCTGGAATTATAAAACGTTTACTGCCATTCTTGTCAAAACGTGTGCAGCTTTTAATACTGCTTTCTGTGTTATCTACTGCTTTTTATGATAATTATTTCTCTCTAACTTCAGCGGTTCTGAAATGAGAAGGTGATAGGTGTAAAGATGACTACATCTTTTATTGAGGGACACATATCAACTGACAAACACTTCATATAAAGAGACATATTAAATATATGCTCATTTAGTTGTTGATTTACCTGTTCAATCACTACCATATATGCACTGCCAGTTAGTTTATATCGTACATAACAGTCACTTTTCCAGCACCCTCAAACTTATACTAACCTATTCATGAAGCTCTGTTACTCTTCAGTCCTCCACATACAACAGGTATTGCAAATACTCACTCCATCGAGAAGGACTGATTGCATTCACCTCAGACAGTATCTCTCCATTTCAATCTTATTTTTAGTAACCCTGTTATCTACATTTACCTCCTAGTAGAACATATTTTTATTTTCTTGAAAGTTCTTGATTACTTTGACTACTCTGATACCTTATCCATCCTCCTGTAAAAATGTACACACAAGTGCACACACACAGATATATATATATATATATATATATATATATATATATATATATATATATATATATATATATATATATATATATATATATATATATATATATATATATATATTATATGTATATATATATATATATATATATATATATATATATATATAATATATATATATATATATATATATATATATATATATATATATATATATATATATAAAGTTTTTTGATATTTGACTATATATATATATATCCATATATCAAAAATATATATAATATATAGATATATATATATATGTATATATATATATATATATATATATATATATATATATATATATATATATATATAAAGTTATATATATATTGACTATCTATATATATCCATATATAAAATGTACACACATATATATATTATATATGTATATATATATATATATATATATATATATATATATATATATATATATATATATAATATATATATATATATTATATATATATATATATATATATATATATATATATATATATATAAATGCAATTATTCATATGTTAACATATAAAAAAAGTAAAGTCCTCACGATCGCGTATTATACTGATGCCGTTATCCTTTCCACCATGATCTTGTAACATTGCCATCATTATATCCAAATAAAGGGAAGGGTCTGGGAAGATGAATGCCCCCATTCTCCCAAATGACGTCTCCTTAATCAAGTATGTGGGCGCCGTGGCCGCACAAGACCACGAGCGTAACTTTTTAAAAGGAATTTTTTTTATAACAGAATTTACTTCTTCCTTTCAGTGTAAATCACACTATTGAATTTTTTAATAGAATGTTGGGGACTTGAAAGTTGTTTATGTAAACTTTGTTTTAGAAAAAGTTGATTTCATCATATCCAAGAGTCATATATATTATATATATTTATATATATATATATATATATATATATATATATATATATATATATATATATATGTGTGTGTGTGTGTGTGTGTGTGTGTGTGTGTGTGTGTGTGTGTGTGTGTGTATATATATAAATATGTTATATATATATATATATATATATATATATATATATATATATATATATATATATATATGTGTGTGTGTGTGTGTGTGTGTGTGTGTGTATATATGTGGTGTATATACATATACATGTGTAACCTAGATCTGATAGAAATTTAATGTGAAATATGCTGAAGGTGCATGGAGTCGTAAATAATGCAATAAGAAAAATTTAAACTATGTAATACAATTAAACCTTGTGTTAGATGTTAGATACTGTCAAAATTATGAGATAAGAAATTGAGCTGTGAATAAAATATGGAAGAACTGATGTTTGCAGATGATACAGTGCTGATTGAGGTTAACGAGGAAAAGGCAAAGAGAGACCAATGAAAAAGTTTGAAAATGTTTGTAAAGAGAAGGTTGTAAGTAAAGGTGAGCATGAGTAACTTTATAAGTCTGAATGGAAACAGGAAAATGGAACATCACATTATAGTTGATTTGCAAGCTTATATTTGGCCCAGGATTACAAATGATGGAATTATGAAAGAAAACTGATTCACAGAGTTGGTTAAACCAAGAAGGCAGCCGGGTGTGTGCAAAGGATTTAAAAGAAAGCTGATATGTTCATGAAAGCCTGAGTATGAAGGGCATATTGAACCATCTCTCCGTTATGGAAATGAAATGTAGACATTTAATGCAAATGACAGTAAAAGGTTGAAGTGGTTGCATTGAATTTTTGTGAATTATATGTGATATTAGTAGGACTGAAAAAGCACGTAATGGAAAATACGAAGAATACTTTTAAAAAGTACGACATATATCAGAATGTGAGTTAAAAGTCTTTTAAGAGGATTTGGAGAGATTGGAGTATGATAAGTTGGTGAAAATAATGCATAATTCAAAAGTGTTGGGAGGATGGAGAGTAAACTCGGATAGCTCTGAAAATACGGGGTAGAAGAGGCATAGGAATGGAAAGGTTTTTATACCTAGTCAGTAAAAAACTGTAACGTTGTGTGTAGGCGTTTAAACACCTGCGGAGACTTGTATGTAGGTGTATGAAGCGGCTACTGATGTAGGAGTTTTGTGCAAGGAATTTCTGACCGACTCAACAATTTTAATTTGAATGTGGCAGCGTTAATTGACAATTTTATGCAGAGGAATTCATGACTGACTTACACTGTTAGTATGAATGTGGCAATGACAATAGCATTTGCTCATGGGTCATATATATTAGAGAAAGGCTTATTGTTACACCACAGATATTATATATATATATATATATATATATATATATATATATATATATATATATATATATATATATATGATCATACAGTTTATATGCATTTGTATTATACAAATGAGTGATTATATAACTCAGATGACTAGGGGATTTTTTAAAGCATGAAATATTAAGCGGTGCTTTGATCATAAATGTTTGTTTCTTTAATCATTTTATAGTTTTCAGCAAAGAAAATATTATTCGGGCTTTGTCTGTCTGTCCGCACTTTTTTTCTGTCCACCATTTTTCTGTCCGCCCTCAGATATTTTAGTCTACCGAGGTTAGTGGCTGCAAATTAGTATGTTGATCGTCCACCTCCAATCATCAAACATACCAAATTGCAGCCCTCTAGCCTCAGTAGTTTTTATTTTATATATAGCCATTGGCATCGGTATAGAGCGCCACCACCGGGCGTGGTTTTCGTGGGCAGCGACTCATCCAGATTATACAGAGACCACCGAAAGATAGATCTGTTTTCGGTGGCCTTGATTATACGGTGCAGAAAACTCGATTGCACCAAAGAAACTTTTGGCACATTTTTACTTGTTTTTTTTAACGTCCGTCAGCAACCACAAAGGGTCCAGAATTGTCTTCCGAAATTCATGGTAACATCGCTTTGGATTTTTAGGATTTACGGATTTTTGAAACAATAGATTTAACTAACAAATAAAAGATTCTCAGTCTTCAAAGGAAATGTCTTAAAAGAAAGAAAAAAAGAAAAAGCGAATCCAAGGGGTGAAGCAAGTCTGCTTGGCAATATTTTGCTATGGCTTGCATTCATATTTTCCCTTCAAACCGATAATGCATTCCCCCTTTCTATTTTTCTGTTTTAATCAGTTCTCTCTTCTCGTCACTTTCATTAGCTTCCATTTTATTTGAATACGAAGGGCATGAGATTCAGGGTATTCTGTAGCCTGGATAATGAAATGTCAAAAATCAAGTGGGGGAGTATCGTTTTCTCTGCAAGCGTAAATCACAGCATCAAACGTATTGTCTTCCAATTTTTCTCTTGTGTATATTTAAATTCCCCTCTTACTATGAGGGAGTCATCCATCTCAGAAGGGAACGTTCAGGTTGACAGCAAATGTTTGTTCTTTATCGGAGCTGTCACGCGCAAAATTGGGGCTATATTTTCTTGTAGGGTTCATCATGAAAAAAAAAGGATGCGCTGGGTTTTAAAAGGTGGCACGGAAACGCAGATGAGAGAAAGGAGTTTGGTAGGTGGAGTAGTGTTTGACTCAGCCATGAAAAACTTTGTACATTTGCAGAATAAATGATTTTAAGTCTCTCTCTCTCTCTCTCTCCATTTCCATTTATATATATATATATATATATATATATATATATATATATATATAATATATATATATATATATATATATATATATATATATATATATATATATATATGTGTATGTATGTATGTATCTATTCACAAATTATGTGTATGTACACATTTATATGTGTATGTATATGTATATACAGTATATGTGTGTATGTATGTGTGTAACCCAGAGAAAAAAAAAACACTGCCTCAACCTTCCTTTGGTGAACCTTGTATTCAACAGTTATATACCCACTTTCACAAGAAAACTTTTTTTCAAGTTTCGGTAACCAGTCTTTAGGTATGTAGTCCCTTTCATCCAATTTAGATTTCCCTTGTTTTCTCTAGATATTTCGCTTATTTATAAGTGTGAAAGTAAAAATGTCAGTAGTTGACGATTAATTTTGAAAATAGCTATTGTTTACTAGGTTTTGTTACTGGTTATGTTATCCCCTCTCAGTGGTCTTGCTGCATTTCAATTATTTAATTATTTAATGCGCACAAAACCACATGTATTTGCCATACCGTGGAGCTATATAAAATATAACAAGCAAAAAATGCGCCGAAGTGTCTTCGGCGCAATCGAGTTTTCTGTACAGCGTACAATGCTGTATGAAACTCTCGATGTGCTGCAGTATGAAACTTCAGTTACGAGTCTTACGACCGAGAGCGCTAAGTTGCTATCCGGATGCAGTCAAGTGAAGGTACGTCGGCGAGGCCTCCGGAATTGGACTCAACGATGCCAGACGCACTGTCACGGCTAACTCTAACCTTAAATAAAATAAAAACTACTGGGGCTAGAGGGTTGCAATTTCGTATGTTTGATGATTGAAGGGTGGATGATCAACATACCAATTTGCAGCCCTCTAGCCTCAGTAGTTTTTAAGATATGAGGGCGGACGAAAAAAGTGTGGACGGACAGACAAATAGCCATCTCAATACTTTTCTTTTGCAGAAAACGAAAATGTAAAAAAAGCAGAACTTTCCCCCGGGAATCTTAACACATATTCAGTTCATAGTACATCCTAAAGTAGTCCCTTTATTTTTCACAGTTTAAGTCAGTCAGTAACTTCAGGAAAGATCATTACAGTACTTGAATGAAAAGGAAAGAAATGAATAACCCTGGAAGGCAAAGCCACGAGAGACCTTGAAGTCGTCCTCTTAAAACACAAGTTATCTCGACGCCAAGACCATTTGTCAGTGAGTTTTCTCCAGCCAGAAACTTCCCGTGAAATGGACCCAGAGAAAGCAAAAAAAAAAAAAAAAATAAATAAATAAATAAAAATAAATAAAAATAAATAAATAAATAAAGATAAAAGTTGTCCGTAGGGCGGTCTTCCTTGTGGAAATGGTTGGCTTTAGTTTTCTGTAAAATAAAACTATTGAGATGGCTTTTTGTTTGATCGTCCGCCCTCTGATCTTAAAAATTACTGAGGCTAAAGGGCTGCAAATTGGTAAGTTGATCATTCACCCTCCATCATCAAACACATCAAATTGCATCCCTCTAGCCTCAGTAGTTTTTATTTTATTTAAGGTTAAAGGCAGCCATGATCGTGCGCCTGTCACCGCTATATGTGCCAACAACACAGGCCACCACCGGGCTGTGGCTGAAAGTTTCATGGGCCGCGACTGAGAGTTTCATACAGCATTATACGCTGTACAGAAAACTCGATTGCGCCGAGGAAACTTCGGCGCATTTTTTACTTGTTTTGTTTTACTCTTAATGGCTATTGCCGTGCCCAAAAAACAATGTTTTGCTGTTTATTAAATAAACATGAAAACATGAAATTTTTCATGTTTTCATGTGATTCATATGAAGATATCCCATAAGGGGTAGTGCCGTCAGTGCACCTCGCGCGGTGCACTATTGGCATAACTTAAGGTTCTTTGCAACTCCTTTCGTTTCTTTTACTGCACCTCCTTTCATATTCTCTTTCTTCCATCTTACCTTCCACCCTCTCCTAAAAAATGATTCGTAGTGCAACTTGCTCGGTTTTTGTCCTGCTACACCTTTAAAACGTACTACTGCCAATTTCCGTTTCAGCGCTGGATGACCTCGTAGGGCCCAGTTTGACCTAAATTCTGTATTCAACTCAATTCGTATGAAGATAAAAGGTGAATGAGAATCTTCTATCCCAAAGATGTCAGCAAGTCTTAAGGCTATACTGGGTCATAGTAGCACTTTGTGTAAAGATATTTAAGAACTTAGTTACTGATACAAACAAGTAAAAAATTAGCCGAAGTTTCTTCGGCGCAATCGAGTTTTCTGTACAGTGTATACTGTTGTATGAAACTATCAGCCATGGCCCACGAAACTCTCAACCGCGGTCCATGAAAATTTCAGCCACGGTCCGGTGGTGGCCTGTGTTGTTGCCACCTATAGCGGTCCAGACGCACGGTCATGGCTAACTTTAACCTTAAATAAAATTAAAAAACTACTGAGGCTAGAGGACTGCAATTTAGTATGTGTGGCGATTGAAGGGAGGATGATCAACATACCAATTTACAGCCCTCTCGCCTCAGTAGTTTTTAAGATCTGAGGGCGGACAGAAAAAGTGCGGACGTACGGACAAAAAGCCATCTCAGTAAATTTCTTTTTCAGAAGGCTAAAAAGGAAAGAAAGTAATCCTGTGATTGGTTAGTTCAGAGACAGTTTCTTTTCTTTTGTAACCAAACTTTAAGAGCTCTCTAAACTATGAGAATGCTTTCATCTTTTAATGTTAACAACGAGAGTGATTTAAATTCAAAACTAAAATATATCTTCTTAATGCGAGGGTGTTTTCAGGATAAATTTACGAGGAATGTCTACATAATTATTTATCTCCGTAGGCGGGCAGTGCCGTCAGTGCACCTCATGCGGTGCACTGTAGGCATTGCTTAAGGTTCTTTGCAGCGTACCTTCGGCCCCTAGCTGCAACCCCTTTCGTTCCTTTTACTGCACCTCATTTCATATTCTCTGTCTTCCATCTTATTCTCCACTCTCTCCCAACAATTGATTCATAGCGCAGCTGCGAGGTTTTCCTCCTGTTAAACCTTCCAAACAATTTACTGTCAATTTCCGTTTCAGCGCTGAATGACTTCATGGGGTCCAGTGTTTGGCTTTTGGCCTAAATTCTGTATTCAGTTCAATTCAATCTACATATTTATATACAGAATTCAGAAAAGTTGGCCATGTCATATATTTCGAATTAACTGATGACTACTTGATCGGAGATAGGGCTGGTCGATATAACCTCAGCGTTACAAAACGACTAATTAGAACTGGAGAACATCACGCACGTGTGGCCTATATGATTCAATAGCCCCGGTAAGATAGCCCAACAGGGAGCAACGAACTCCACGAAATGGGAAGAGTTTCAATTAAGTGGGACGAATTCTCTCTCTCCGCGACTCCTTTGAGGTACCTCAAAGAGACCGGCGTTCCTTTTCTCCTCGGCTTTAATTAGAGCACATTCCTTTGAGACGTTAGGTCCTTTTAGCATCTCGATTTCATATGGTGGAAGTTACCAGATAAGGAAGGATTCCATTCACGCAGGAAAAGGACGGATTCGAGTAGAGTTTATGTGGCGGTTTTTCACGTATTTTTTATATTCGCCTTCAAATGACGTGGGGAATGTGTATGCATGGATGTATGTATGTATGTATGTATGCATGTATGATGTATGTATTATAACCTTTATATAGCTTAGTCATCATTCATTCATATATATATATATATATATATATATATATATATATATATATATATATATATATATATATATATATATATATACATTGTGTGTGTGTGTGTGTGAGCCTGCAGGAAAAGGTGAAATGAAAAATCGTTAACCCCTGAGCTGTCGTCTTTATTTCAAGACCTGATCACAGTAACAGAGAGGAGAAAAAGTACAATACTGTAACATTTACATTCGTCTGATAAAAAAGAAATACGTACATAAGCAAGAATAAAGATCAGCTTTCCAATTGCTAGTATTTACAAATTAGGTAATGCATCAAACAGCCCACTGTTATGAAAAGTAGTTACTATGTTGTCTTACGAGGGAAAAGGCTCTTCTAACTGTTGGTTCTTAAAATATCTCATTCTTCATAACATTCATGAAAATGCATAAGTACACATACAAAATTTAATGACCACAGTTATTATTATTCCTTGTAGAGCCTCGATGGCTCGGTTGGTAGAGCAGCAACTCAGACTTCATAGAGGTCTGTGGCGAGGGTTCAATTCTCCACTGCCGACCGTCAGAGAAGGCGGACACTTGCTATCCGTAGACACCCATACGTATGTAATCACGGATAGGTTTGTTGAGTAAATGGGTGTTACAGACTAACACACACATAAACAAAGCCACTCCAACATCTTCTAAAAACATAACAGACACCTCACACGTCTCGAACTGTCGACCTAACCGCCCAGTTCTCCTCGCTGCTGGGAGAAAGGGAGCGGGGATTTGGTACAATACATGTACACATTCGTTACCGTGGTCGAAGCGAAGTCAGGCAGGGCAGCCGATCGAGGCTACAGCCTACCCCACCGCCAAATCAAAGTCCTTCAAAAGAAGCCATCGTGCTTACCCCATATAAAAATGGGAAAAAAGCACGTTAAAACGAAGAGAAAGAGTTATTATTATTCCTTGTAAATGCAACCTCCTAAACGTTATTACCAATGCGTCCAGGATTCTAATTTGCAATAGTTTCATGGAAACGCCGGGCAGAAGCGAACGCCAAGACGTTAATAGTTAACTCTCATGCAGAACCTCCGCACTTCCCTCAAGACTTAATTAGTTTTTCATGAAATGCATTTGTGCCATTCCCCCGGAATGGAATTGCCTTGTTTGCCACTGGGGCAAATGTAACTCGTTTGGTATCATTTTGTTAATGGTTGCCCGGAATTCTGTTTGTTATTCTCAGTCGTTGGAAGGCTTCTTTTGTTGTTTGAATTCAACAGTGTAAGGTTAAGACATGAATTTTTATTAACTTTGTTTTCTGTATTTAGTCATTTTTGCGTCGTGTCAAAGAACTGACTTGAGTTAAATCGGTAATGAAGACAGGAAATATTAATCCAGGTATGGCGTGAACTTTAATCTCTACGCATAAGCAGAGGAATTAAGCAATCTGAATTCTATACTTCGTTAATTACATAAGACTAAGGAAAAACCTCGTAATAAGCTTTTGGTATACAGGAAAAGTATCTGTCCAGCTCTTCGGTATCACTATCATTTCTTTAGTACAGGAGAGTGAGATGAACACGTCTTCCCCAAACAAGTGTGATCTTGCATAAAAAATGTTGATTGATTATCCTTTTGAATGGAAGGGACAAATGGTTCTGGAAATACAGAGGATGACTGAGAATTCCAGATAGGTGAAGGCCTGAGCAAACAAGCTGAGCTTTGAGGTCAGAATTTCCACTTGTTGCTACCAAGTGTGTTTGTTTGTTCCTCTTCTTTATTGTAATTTTTACTGCTACTGTTTTTTGACACGACGCAAAAATGACTAAATTCAGAAAACAAAGTTAATAAAAATTCATTTCTTATCCTTACACTGTTGAATTCAAAACAACAAAAGAAGCCTTTCAACGACTGAGAATACACGCACACCCACTATATATACATATATGTCTGTGTGCGTGTATGTGTGTATTGCGTGTGTGATCTGATTGACAGCTTCTCATAAAAATGCTACAGCTAACGCGTGTCTCATTTCGTAAATTCCGATAAATTTTGCCAGAAACCACAATTACTGAAGTTGTTTTTCTTTATTGTTATTTCTTATCTTGCAATTAACTTAAATCCCACTTCTGTCGTAAAGAATCAGTTGGGGCAACTGTAACTGGTGTGAGTGTTTGATTTTTTTGTTTTATATGGGAACATTTTAAGTACAATAATCGTTAGGTGTCTAATGTGCCGGTGAAACCCATCTCTTGCCATTTTATTTTACTTATTGAACAATTAGCAAATATTTTGTTAAATTAATGTTACCTCATTTTAGTTTTCTGTAAAAGAAAACTGTTGTGCCGGCTTTGTCTGTCCGTCCGCATTTATTTCTGTCCGAACTTTTACTGTTCGCACTTTTTCTGTCCGCCTCAGGTCTTAAAAACTACTGAGGCTAGAGGGTTGCAAATTGGTATGTTGATCATCCACCCTTCAATCATCGAACATATCAAACTGTAACCCTCTAGCCTCAGTAGTTTTTTTTTATTTTATTTATGGTTACAGTTAACCATTATCGTGCTTCTAGCAACGATATAGGATAACCCACCACCGGGCCTTGGTTAAAGTTTCATGGGCTGCGGCTCATACAGTATTATACCGAGGCCATCGACAGATAGATCTGTTTTCGGTGGCCTTGATTATGCGCTGTAGCGGTTGTAGAGAAAACTCGATTGCGCCGAAGAGACTTTTTACTTGTTTCATTAAAATATTCTATTCCCTGCCGTTCCCTCAAGTTAAATGACATTTTGATCCAACAGGCCGTTTGTTTCAGAATATATCACTCTCCCTGCACCAGGTCAGTGAACTTTATCACCTTGGCCTGGGCTAATTCGGGAATTATCGCTAGAACATTTCCCTAATTTGTTTAAAATTTCACGCAGTACTTAGAGTGAGCACTTTATCGCTGAAACAAATGAATTCGTTTGAGGAGGTTTTACCCTTAATTAAGCGAGGATTTAACTTTTCAGCCTGTTGTGCATGAGATGAGAGTTCACTATTCCCTCACAGATAAAAAGTCTGGGGACACTACAGTTCACTCTGTATTTATCCCAATGTCTGTCACTGTCTGTCAGTATGTGTGTGTGTGTTTATGCGAGTGTGTGTCACTCTTACTTGTTATAGCCACTCGACTATATGCCTGAAGAGATTTCAGTCAAACTTGGGACAAATGGGGAACAGTAAGCATAGATATACAGGAAGGGATCTTGTGTATCCCTTGTCTTCTGCAAGAATGTTCATCTGTCTGTCCATCATTTTGTCACGCCTGCTTTGTCATCGCAACTCCTCCAGCATAGGTGAAGGGATTTCAGCCCCATTGTAGTATTAAGGTAGACATTGATTCATAGTTGTGCATGGTAGGATAAGCGCCCTCCTGTCTCTCACACTTATAGCTTTCCACTGCAACGCCTACTACTCTGTTCAAAGGACATCAGTCAAACTAGGCATAAAGGTAGACTATCATAAATAGGTGTGTATGAAGGGAGATCGTCTGCCTGTCTGTCTGTCACGATTAACTTGTAATTGCTGCTAATCTCACCTGGTTGAAGGATTTCATTCGAACTTGGATGAGAAGTAAACAATCATTCATAGGTGTGCTTGAGTCGTTGTTGAATGGATTCCAGTCAAAATTTAGACTAAAATTTACGCAGGTCTTCTGTCTGTCTGTCTGTCTGTCTGTTATACTTCCCTTGTCTCGTAAAGGATGCCCTTAGAGAGTAGGGGAAGTGTAATAGTCTCAGGATGGTTGTTATTGCAGCAGCTGTTGCTGGCGCTTGCATGTGCTTCTTTGTATTCCTTTTGCTTGTATTGTTGTTTTCTTTGTGCCTGTGATAAAAGAAAATGAATCAGGTTTCTCGCTTATTTGGGGTTTGCAAATGAAAATAGTTCTTTATATGGGTTATCATTTAAATTGATTGGGTGATGCAATAATACCCCTACACAGTATCTGCACACGCTTAGGGATTTATTTTCCATCTTTTAAATATGTAAAAGTTTTCATAGTATATTCCTTATATCCTTGTATCTGTGTTATTTTATAATTAATTATCTTTAAATTAAGATAGACTGAGTATTAAGCATACTGCATTGGCGATCGCAATTTTCAAGGCATCTGAGTATTTACCACAAAAATACCTATGTAAATGTAAAGTGAACTGGATATTATATTACTTTGTCAGAAGTGAAACACAGAATTCTTTATTTTTCGTTGCATGGTCACCGTTATCCTGTTAGCTGTAATCTCATCCTTACTTTAATTTATTGCTTCGATAATGGTATTTGTAATAGAAAATGCCCAGATTATTGTAGAGCACTTCATGTTTATAACATAAATGGGTAGGATGAAAACGCAGTGGAAAATTGTAATTCAGTCATTTATTGAAGAATAATTTCGTCTATCAATGTATATAAAAAAGTATTTTTTCATTCTATCCCTTATATCAAACGAAAATATTGACTAAAAATACATAAATAATAAAAAAACCGGTGGTTAATTGTAATTCCAACTCTCATTGAAAAATAATTTCGTTTATCAATTTGTAAAAAAAAAAAATATTTTTTTTTTTCGTTCTGTTCATGTTGCCAAAGGAAATATATGAATGACTGCTAATGATCTTTAGAAAATTTAACCTTTTCCTACCAAACACAATAAATTCTCGCCATTCATTTACGATCCTCTTGCGTATTAACCTTTGTCATTCAATGTGATACTGGCTTTTAAAGATAACTTCCATTATCGCAGCTTATTTCCGTTACGTGTATCTACCATATCATCAGATATTTTTCGTACTGAATTTCCTTTTCTTGTAATCTCTCTTCCTATTTATATGTTGCCTTCTTATCTATTTACATTACTGAGTTCCCCTCCCTTGGTTGTTATAACTGCCCGGAGATCCGTTTCCTTCTTCCATATCATCAGTATTTTTATCTCTTGATTGGTTGCATAAGAAACCCTTATCTCGTTTCTATTCGTTGTATCTCTTCTGAACTCTTTTACTTATCGTCGCGCTTGTTCTTTCCTTTTATATATTTGTATCTCTTATTTTCACTTCTTTCGTCTTTGTCATTCCTGATTTTTAATTATCTGTTTTACTTTTCTTATCCATGCTTCCCCGCTATTCACGTATTTCTCTTTATCTATACGTTTCCTGTTTTTCGGCTGTCATACACATTACTCTGTTCCCTTTTGCAATGAAAACCGCAACTCTTTTATAGTCAAAAAAAACCTTAATGTGAGAAAACGTAAGCTGAGGAGAACTGGTTGTGATCTCCGACTACGTCGGTGACCCTGGTAGTTGTGACGCCAGATAACCCACAATTAATCAATCATCTCCGACTATTGGTCTTTCTTACGAGTGAAATCATGCAGAATTTATTAACTTTCTCTTCACTTCTGTCCTTTTTAGTTCTCTGTAAAAAAAAACTATTGTGCCGGCTTTGTCTGTCCGTCCGCACTTTTTCTGTCCGCCCTTAAATCTTAAAAACTACCGAGGCCAGAAAGCTGCAACTTGTTATGTTGATCATCCATCCTCCAATCATCTAACGTACGTAATTGTGGCCCTCTATCCTCAGTAGTTTTTTATTTTATATAAGGTTAAAGTTAGCCATGATCGTGCGTCTGGCAACGCTATAGGACATGCCACCACCGGGCCGTGGCTAAAAGTTTCATACAGCGTTATACGCTGTACAGAAAACTCGATTGCACCGAAGAAACTTTGGCGCATTTTATACTTGTTCACATTCCGTATGAGTTCAGTTGGTCGCAGTTACTAACATCATTCCCATCAAAGCCATGGACTGCTTTGCTCATCGATTAGATTCCACGCGTTCTGAACAGGAGTGATCCATTTGTTTTGGGGAAAGGTCATAGATGGGAATTTTGAGTTTGTGATTTTTTGTTGTAGTTCTTTTCGCCGTTGTTATGATTATCGTTGCTGATGTTATTTAGGTGAGTTTTGAAATCAGTATTGAATATGTTGCATCACGAAAAGAACATAGCTGCATTCGCCAAGAACAAAAACACATTTGTCACATTTTATTAATCCATTCTTCACTTAGGGCATTGTAAGAGATACGAAACACAGATGAGGGCCAAATGTTCAAGAATTTTGGAATTTTTTTTAGGAAGAAATGAATGAATAAAACGATGTCATGTTATCGATAGTTGAGGTTTTGTACGGAATATCATAGCTGATAACCAGTCATTATAAGTACCAGTCATTTACCCCCTCAGAAAGAAAAGATTATTAAAGTTGTGTGGGAGAAAGAACGAAAAAATTTAGTAGTTTGGGTAGGACTAATAAAAAAATAGAAATGATGAACTGAATCTATGACATGTGTAAATTTCCCATCTTAGAATAGATATCTCGCGTTAGAGGAATTCTTGGTATTGTATTTGTAGTTAAGTCGTTTGAGAGAGAGAGAGAGAGAGAGAGAGAGAGAGAGAGAGAGAGAGAGAGAGAGAGAGAGAGAGAGAGAGAGAGAGAGAGAGACAGAGAGAGAGATTTCTCTCACTCTTACATGCCCATACACACCCATACAGAGGTTTTTTGTTCTGGATATGACTGAATAATTTAACTTAAACTTTTCAGTTTTATTAAATTTAAAGGTAGACTCAGACTTAAAAGTGGGTATTCATTTGCAATAAAATTTTCGGCACTTAAGTAAGAGAAGTATTTGCTTCTGCGCGTTTGCAAAGAAAGTGCAGAAAAAGCATTTCGTATAACCATCTAGCTGGATAACGTAGGGATGTTCCCCTTCTCAGGTTCCGTGTAAAAGGAAAGAGATGCGGTAAAAGAAATAGGCACTCGAAAATCAAGCCCATCTCTGAAACCAAATTGAATTTGGGCCATAAACTCTATACGCCTGTGCTACAAAAATTTTTGGAAGGAAACTCGGCAGTGTTAGGAGTGCTGGCTGGCAAACTGTGCACAGAAATCTATATGTTTTTTTCAGGTGTTGAATACGTGACATTAAGTTCCATCATAAAGATCACTACACGTAGGAGTTTTTGCAGGTAGTTGAGATATTGAAATATATTTTCTTCCATCATTTTCTGGGGAGTCATATGAATCCTGAACATGATTACGATTTCCCTTGGTAGCAGATTTATTAGTCAGCTTTCCAAAGCAAGAGAAAAAAACTAGATCTTCGATGGATCGTTTTGGATATTAAGTTTTACTAAAATTTGTTATTATTATGGATAAAATATTGCTCTTCCTTTCGAAGATGGAATAATATTTCTGCTATTAATGAATGAGCTGTAGTTGAGAAATTGCAACAAATTGCCTCATAAATGTTTCATAAACCAACATTCATCATGTGAGTTGCAGCCATAGACAATTATCTGTTGGTATATATTATTATGTATATATATATATATATATATATATATATATATATATATACAACATATATACAACAACTAACAACTCGCTGCTGGGAGAAAGGGCGTTGGGTCACATGTACCATACGCTACCGGGTTTTATGCGATGTCAGGCAGGGCAGCCGATCGAGACCACGGTTCACCCCAAAGCCAAATCAAAAGTCCTTCAAAAGAAGGCATCGTGCTTACCCCATACAAAAATGGGAAAAACACGTTAAAGAAGAAGAAGAATATATATATATATATATATATATATATATATATATATATATATATATATATATATATATATATATATATATATATATATATATGTATATATATATATATATACATACACACACATACATACATATACATACATACATTTCACCATACACGCCCTTTTCCGTAAAGTGCAAGAGTCTGCCTTCAGCATCGTTTACAGGCACAGTGAAAATCCTAAGGGGAAAGTCAGTTCTTGATTTGGTGATTATTTTGTCCTCCTTCAGTCTGGAAAATTTATTTCATGTCTGTGCCTTTCTCTTGATTAAACAGTCTGGAGACTGGATTATTTCATAGAGAACAGGATTGACAATGGAATTTTCTTTAAGGAAAGGCAAATTTTACTTCATCGTATTGTGTTGTGAAGTGCACGAGTTTCATTTTATCGATTTAATATCAGAATAACGGTGCCGTAGATACCAATAACCAATTAAAAGTCTCTCTCTCTCTCTCTCTCTCTCTCTCTCTCTCTCTACGTCGAATATTTGATTTTTATGATTGTTAAACTGCATATTGCCATTCATTTCTTGCATAATGTGCTGTTAAAAGAATTTATTTTTGAAGTGCTGGCTTGGAGAACACAGGTTGGAGATCACAGATTGTAAATTTTTATGCAGACTCACTCTGCTATTGTTAAGCCTCTCTGATGGACTGGGATTCAGACTGCCTTATGTGATATTTTGGTAATGGCATGTCACCAGAGAACATTTTTGAAGGTACAGCTGTATGATTCTTTTTTTTTTTATTGATTTGATTAATCATATAGTGCAGCTAGAATTTCAGCCATAGATCTGTTCCCGATAATTCTTGTTTACGCATAACTTTTCCTTCCTTTGTTTCGCATGCCACAAGAATTCTTTCATCGAAGTGGTCATTGGATCGTTTTTAGGTGACAGTCGTCCATTTTCCTCAGATCTCTTCCTCCCCTTCTTTATCCTTCACTCTTCCGAAATCGTCGTCCTGTGTCCTCTTGCCATAGGGCCACTCCCAGTCGAAATCGATGGCACCGAGCATCAAGGGCGTGAGCATGTAAACGGCAGGGTTGGGTCAGCGCGTAAAATATTCATCCGCTAAAATTCTCCCACCCAACCCCCGGCCTCTCTCTCTCTCTCTCTCTCTCTCTCTCTCTCTCTCTCTCTCGTAGACGGAAGGATTTGACTGGTTAATGTTTCGGGCATATTCTTATCTATGGAGCGGTCGATGAACAAATGATCAGGCGTAAATTTACATATTTTTTTAATTCTCTCTCTCTCTCTCTCTCGTATATGCAAAGCTATATTGCAAGGATTTTACTCGTTAATGCTCTGGGCATATTCTTATCTGTGGAGCTGCCGATGAAGAAATGATCAGTCATTAATTTTCATAGTTTATTTTATTCTCTCTCTCTCTCTCTCTCTCTCTCTCTCTCTCTCTCTCTCTCTCTCTCTCTAGTATATGCAAAGATATATGCAAAGCTATGCTCTGGGCATATTCTTATTGCAAGAAATGATTTTAATTTTCATAGTTTAATGTTCCGTAGGCATATTCTTATCTGTGGAGCGGCGATGCAAATGATGACCAAATGATCAGTTATTGCAAGGATTTTACCTGTTAAGTTTATTTTATTCTAGTTATTAATTTTCATAGTTCATTTTATTCTCTCTCTCTTCTCTCTCTCTCTCTCTCTCTCTCTCTCTCTCTCTCTCTCTCTCTCTCTCTCTCTCTCTCTCAGTGTCATAAATTTGGAACAAACCGTGGAGAAAGGAAAATATCGATATTTTTCATTGCTTAGATTATTGCAGCTTTAGTGTTGATTGATTTAAATATGTTCTTAACACTCCAGATGTCTCACATGTAAAGCGTGTTTTAATGACGTCATAGGTTTATGAAAGAGGACTCTAGACGATTAACATTTTGGCGTCATTATGCAGGTCAGTAATTTATCACCTACCTGTACCCCCATTTCTCAAACCCACCAGTTATTCCATTACCTGCACACCTATAATTATTATCCACATCCTGTTATTTTCACACCCACACTACCACCCCATCCCGTAGGGGGTTAGTACCGTCAGTGCACCTCGCGGGGTGCATTGTGGGCATTACTAAAGGATCTTTGCAGCGTCCTTTCGGCTACTAGCTGCAACCCCTTTCATTCTTTTTACTGTACCTCCTTTCATTTTATCTTTCTTCCATTTTTGCTTTCCACCCTCTCCTAGCAATTATTTTATGGTGCAACTGCTAGTTTTTCCTCCCCTTACACCTTTCAAACCTTTTTGCCGTCAGTTTCCGTTTCAGCGCTGAATGACCTCATAGGTCCCAGTGCTTGGCCTTTGGCCTAACTCTGTATATATTCCATTCCATTACTACTACCCTAATCCTGGGCTTACACTCTGGGGCCCTCTTCCCATCTATGATTTTTCTGTTATATAGGAAGGTTATGTTTTCAGTTCACTTTGTTAGCAGGAACAAATAATTTGATTTGGGCGTGGAACCGAACTCGGCTTAATTGACCCGGAACGGTCGTTTTGCAGAGAGCGAGATCTTTATACAATTTTCTGCGGTAAACAGGTCTTAAATGGGTTGACAGATGACCGTGCTCTGGCTGGACTTCTAATCCGTTGAAAAATTGGCCAAATTATCCGATCTTTTGGCTTCACTATTTTGAAAAGGCTGATTTACAGTTCCCTTTTATGCCTTCACACACACACACACACACACACACACACACACACACACACACACGCATGCTTGCATTTTCCGTATACCATTGCTCTCCATGGGTGTAGCGGACTGCTAAGAAAAGCTGCTGAATATCAAACTCAGAAGGTCCATGAAGTTGCTTCGAAATGTTTGAATGCTCCTTGTGGATGAACCTTGGTGAGGTAGCCTACTCGATCAGAGTTTGATCGTCCAGAACCCGCCTAAGGTCACCAGCGAAAGGTGGCAGGGCATGAAAGCTGCCGTCTAAACGGCTTCCACTTAAGACTGTTTCGGGTATCTTAATATTTTTCAATAATTAACAGAATAAAGAATCATTATTGTTATAATAGTAAGATTTACTGTCAGAATAGGAAAACCTGGCGTGAAATATTTGGTCAACTTTATGAAAGGTCAAAACTAGCAAGTTAACAAAATTGTTTCGCCCAAGAATTTTTTTTGTGTATTTTAATAGGCTACTAGTAGAGCTATACAGGTGATTGAAGACCGCCTAAAATAATTATTTTTTCGATATAACTGGCAGGTCAGTCCCTATACCTTTGATGTGTCAATTTGAAAGTAATTTCCATACCGTTTGGTCAGGCATCGTTGGCTCTTTTCTCGTTCTGCCTTATTGACTGATTAAAACTTTTCATGTAATGGTTATCGAAATAATTAATTGTTAGCATCAGGAGTATTCTTTTTCTTATCTGATTTTTTTATTCATAAGTTTTTTACCACTTAATCTGTAGCTTCTGGAAGGACGTGATTATCTGCGCTATGTTAGATTTCCTGTGATGTCTCATCGGAGTCCTTCATGTATCGATGGTTGGTTTTATGGTTTTACCGTGATAATGATTATGGTAATCAATAGTTATGTGTTTTCTCACATTCATCTTTTTGAGCGCTTTCATGTATTGGAAAATTTCGAAAAGTAGATCCCTTCTGTGTTACGCAGCTGGTTTAGGTCATATGATCAATTTCGAGTAGAAACTTTATGAAATTGAAAAGCTTTCCCTACCAACAAACTTATAACTGAGAAAAATATAATGTCAAATTAACCTCTACTTTTATTCAGTCGTCTCCTCTATCTTTTGCGTTTTGGGAACAGCAGTGGTAGAAAGTATTCAGTCATTTTTTTTGTTTTGTTTTCTGGTTTAACTCCGAAACCACGCCGATATAAGGGAGGAGAGTCAGATAAAAACTGGTCTTTTGTTCCAATGGATTTTCCAATGGCTGATGAAGATTGAAATGGAGATTCTCTCTCTCTCTCTCTCTCTCGTTACTTAGTGTGTTCCCTTTCATGTTTTATTATTGTGTATACTTCTAAATTTTTAACCCCTTCTGCACAAGTAACTCCAAATGTTACAACCCGTTAGTCCTTTGTTGTCTAGTTGTTCCTCTGAGGTAAAGCAGCTAGCCAAATAAATGAGGAAGATTTTATTTAAAAGTTTAGTATGACGAACAACTCGGACATTGTTTCATACCTGATGAGATTTTACTGTGTGTGTCACACTTACTGTGAATGAAGCACCTGTGTTTTATATATATATATATATATATATATATATATATATATATATATATATATATATATATATATATTTATATATACATAATACACACATATACACACACACACACACACACATATATAACATATATATATATATATATATATATATATATATATATATATATATATATATATATATATATATATATATATATACATATATATATATATATATATATATATATATATATATATATATATATTATACCTTATAAATTTATATTTTTATGGATTCTCTGGAGGTGATTATGGCAACGTTTTTTTTTTTTGATAAATGAAAACTATTTGGTTAACCTGAGTGAGTCAATACTCTTCAGTCCTTTTTAACGTTAGGTCTTTGCATTTTTAAGACTGTTATACTTTATCTTGGTTTTCTACTTCCTTTTTTGAGGTTTATTATCTCATCTTCAGTTATAAGTACTTCCATCATGTTTCAGATATAATCAGTATAATTCGTCTTAGTGCCATAACACTACTCTCATTTTAAATCTTCGTCTAGCATTATTTAGATATTTTGTAATTGCATAGGTAATTAATTTACAAAGTTTTGTCTAGTGTAATTTATAATATTGAAATACTGATGTTGCTCATGTTTTTACTAAGACATATGGATTATCGTTTATATATTTGTAAAATATAAATAAAGATAAAATCCACGAAGGAAAGTCGAAAGGCCTCGCAGCACTCCAGTGTATCCCTTTCCTTCGTGGATTTTATCTTTATTTATATATTCATCACGTTCCATATTTTCGTGATTCAGTTATACATTTGTAAAATATATAAATGGCTCTTACATTCAAAGCAGTTATTTGGTTTCGTTAGAAAATTCTTTCATGCAGCCACGTAGTATGCCATAGATTAACACATGATTAAGGCAATGGTTTGATAATAATAATCGTACTGCTTCATAAAACAGAATGAAAGATAAAAGTAAAAGATAAAAAGCAATATTTTCCGTAGATAACGAGAAACTGGGTCGGTCACACTTCGTTGTCATTACTCTGCGGATAAGAATGCCATTTAGTCCAAGTTTCCCCGTCCGTTAGATGTTATCATAAAAGCCTTCTCTGCTATTTTTTTCACCTTATCTTCTTCAAAGAACAGCTCCAGTATTTTCTTGGTTTCACCTCCCTTGTTTCCTTACATAGGAATAGGTAGGTCCCATTCCATTACCAAAAGTTGCTGTGGATGAAATTAAAATGACCAAGTCATGCGTTGTGGAACTTGTGATGAGTGTAGATTTGAAAATCAAGAAATGGAGAGACAATGAGATTTCCACGAAGCAAAGCATGAACAATTCTATGCGAGAGTTATTTACCCGGCTGTTATTTACTGCATTTTCACTAGGTCGAAGTGAAACATATACTTGTATGTAATTGCCAAGATGTCAGGTCGGAGTATACATTATGCATATAAATGCAGAGACTTGAACGTCTATATAAACTTTATTGCAATAAAACCTAGAAAGAAGTAATGAATTTAGGTCGATTGTTTTTTTTAGTGGCTAGGACGCACCCTTAATCCGTGAGAGAACCTGGGTTCGATTCTTGGTCCAGGCAGAACCATTTGGTCTGTTTTACTAAAATCCGTTGTGCGCCTGTTGACGCAATCGGTGAATTATGCGTAGGTAGTAAGTTGACTGTGATGGGTTGCAGCATTGTTGGTATGGGGATAGCAGCCTCATCCTAAATTAGTTGAGCTGAAGATAGTTAGACAGAAAAATGGATAAACGTTCAGGAACAGGAATAAAATATAAATGTGTGCGTCTCATGTAAATGGCATACCATTTGTGAAAGGCCTTTTAAGTGCAATGTGTCTTTCTCTCAATGGGATTTTATCGTGGAAGGGATTCATAATGAAGTAATGTACCCAGCGTATTGCAAAAAGAGTTTAAATCGGATTTCCAGTCAGTTTTCCAGCGAGATCCTCAACCAGAATACACAGATAAAGTGCCGATTTCCCTTTCATAATAAAAGCAATCTGAAGCAGTTTCAGGCTAGGAAAGTCCTCTCCTCATCCTCCTCCTCAGCAGTGTTATTTTAGGCAAATTCAGTTTCCTGTTCCAGAGTTCCTTCCACCTTTCAGAAAGAAGAAGCTCCTCGTGGAATTTCCTACGATAACAAAGTGCATCCAACGAAACCTAAAGTAGTTAATAGATAAACAAGCTTGGGAGGAGTAGTTTGCATATAAGAAATTTGAACGTAATCAAGTTAAAAGCTAAATTATTATTCTGCGAGATCAAAGGTCGAATATTCCAGAGTTTCATGAGCTAATCCAGTCTTATCGAGAGGAATAAATTTTAAAGGGAAACAAGACGCGATCAGCCAGTCGCGAGGTTCCGTGCCTCAAACCTCTTCTGATGAGCAAATATTTTCTGAGATTTTATATGAATTTCTCATGATACACTTGTTTCTCTAAGAAACACTTCTCTCTGCCTCAAGTTTGAATTACGGTGCGTAGCCTGTGGCTTCAGAAGTAATCTTTGCGTGAATTTTAAGCCTTCCGTAATGCGTTTCGTAAGACGATCTGTCTCGGTAAAACGATTTCTGTTGATCGAAACCCAACGGAAACCGCACTTGTATCGTTTTCCTCACAGGCAAATTATTTTCCAATGCCCATAAATAACCCTATTTAGTCTGAATGTAAGCTTGGAGTTATCAGAATTTCCCCAACGACCCTACTTCTTTCTTTAGACATTATTATTATTATTATTATTATTATTATTATTATTATTATTATTATTATTATTATTATTATTATTATTATGCAGTGAAAGTTATTCGTAATTTTGTTGATTTAATGAGAACTGAAATAAAACCACATTCTTCTAATTATTAGATTAGACATTTAATTTTGCATCTGATAACGCGTGTTATAGAAGTTTGATTAAGCTCTTCTGATTGCATTTTTTTGTAGACTGATTAAATAAATCAACTTACGGGAATTGTGACGTTTTGCGAATTTGAAGTCTGTTTACTAAGTCTGTAGTACACGACTCCCTGCTGTACTGTTTGTAGTTGCTAATGTTTCTCATCGTAATATACTCTTCTATGTGTATTTTAGTGCTCTTGTTATAACTGTCGTTGTTATTCAAATTGGAATCATGTCATAAATGAAGGTAGTTTTCTGAGCATTGCGCAGACGCGATGGTCTCCTTTTTAAAGGAACAATGGTCTCTCTCTCTCTCTCTCTCTCTCGCTAGATTCGTGTGTGTAAACATACACCTATGTTTATATGAATGTGCATCAACTATCTTCAATACCCACGCAGGCACCCATATGAATGCACAAAGAAACGATGAGTTTTGTGTCCCACATAGACAGTTTGTCCAAACAGCATCAGTCGGTTCATTTTGAAATAGAACCAGCTATTATGGTGGAAGTATTTTTTTGCAGATGAAATACTTTAGGATATGAAACATATGAAGTTTTGTACCACAATCTAGTTTATGTGGGACTCCCTACGTGTATAGATTTATAGCAGAGCATAGAACGTTGTATTTATGGGTTAGTTGATAGCAATATTGTTTGAAATCTATCCAGAATTTTATTCTTTCGCTTGCTTTATATCTGAGATCACTGATACTTCTTCGCGAGGCACTTCGAACAATAGCTGTTGGTTTCCCTGGAGGGTGACTGCTTTTTTATCACACATTCCAGGATTTTTGAGTTTTCTGTCAAAGAAAACTATTGGGATGGTTATTTGCCTGTCCGTCCGCACTTTTTCTGTCCGCCCTCAGATCTTAAAAGCTACTGAGGCTAGAGGGCTGCAAATTGGAATGTTGATCATCCACCCTCCAACCATCAAACATACCAAATTGCAGCCCTCTAGCCTGAATAGTTTATATTTTATATAAGGTTAAAGTTGCCCATGATCGTGCGTCTGGCACCGCTATAGGTGCCAACAACACAGGCCACCACCAGGCCTTGGGTGAAAGTTTCTTGGGCCGTGGCTGAGAGTTCCATTGGCCATGGATGAGAGTTTCATACACCATTATACGCTGTACAGAAAACACGATTGCGCAGAAGAAACTTCGTCGCATTTTTTACTTGTTTTTATTTGGCATTCCAGACTTGGTTGCCTTTTATTTTTCAATCACATATTTGATATTTTGGTATTTCTTCCTTTTTGAGATTTATTTTGCCGTTTCATTGGAATAACTGTCTCGTTCTTCCTCTCAAAAGAATTTATCATGGTAACCTTTCAAGAAAGCATCTCTCTCTCTCTTCGAGTAGGTTTCCTAATTCCCGGAGCATTGATGACCCTTCAATTCAGTAAGAAGTCCTTTAGGATCAAAGACACGCAAATCTCATTACCGAACGAGAGGCGCCCATCGACTTTGAAAATGCGAACGTTGCCCCGGGAAAGGGAATTCGTGGAAAAGCAAAAAGGATAAGAGTCCTTTGGTGATCTAAGGAGGGAGAAAGGATGGAAAAGGAAAGTTTTCAGGTGTTGGGGTGACCTCCGTTCATCCGCTCCTTTACCTCTTGCATTTGAGCTTAGAATTCTTTATTGAGACTTATACTTGATATATATTTTGGGTATTTTTCGTGAGATTTACTGCATGTAATAGTGATGGTAATACTAATAATAATAACTTTGATGACTATCAGAAGTACTATCATCAAGGAACAATGAAATTATGGAAGGTATAGATAATGCCGTCAACGATCCTAAACCAATGCAGTTACAGTTATCAGTAATCTGTTTTTTCAAGAGTCTGTGATTCATTTAACTAACGAATATAAATTAAAGGCTGTGAAGGGGATGTATCGTATTCTATGAGGTAAAGTTATTTAATCCTCTTTTTTTGTGAAAGGAATTATATTAACTAGCATACAGAATTTTTTTTATATCTGTCCACATATGATTTCGGATATTATCCATTAAAGAGAACACTGAGGTCGAATAATGATTTAATTGGTTGTAGGAAGCAGATATATATCCATAAATTATTATTATTATTATTATTATTATTATTATTATTATTATTATTATTATTATTATTATTATTATTATTATTATTATAATACAGAAGAGGAAACCTATTCATATGGAACAAGCTCCACATGGGGCTCTGACTTGAAATTCAAGCTTCCAAAGAATATGGTGTTCATTAGGAAGAAGTAAGAGGAAGTAAAAGGAAATGCAAAAGGAAGAGCTCCCACTGATTAAAAAAGAAAAAATAATTTAATAAATTAATAAATAGATGAAAATGTATTGAAATGCAAGAAGAATAGTGTTACGGTAGTAATAAAAATAAAATGACAGTCTATCGTAAAATAAACGCTGGCTACACTAAGTGGTGAGATCACTGCACCTCCATGCTGAAAATTCAATGAACATAAATTGTTTAGACATCTGCAGGACAGCGAATTGTTTCATTTTACATAACTTAGATATTTAGTCAGATATAATAATACTTCCCAACTACGATTTGTTTTAGTGCGTTCATTTACAAGTGCCTTGAAATGCATGATAACACAGGAATCAAGGAGACCTTTCCTTTGAATGAATGAAGAAAGTTAAACCAAAGTTCTGTTGAAGGTCCAATCAAACATTAATTGCTGCCCCTGAACTATACTTATTGTGAACTTCTGATCTCAGAGACGGCCATCATTATGAAGTTTACAGTAGTATATTGCTATCATAATTAATCCAGAAACTGAATAGTGTCAGCGACAGTGCTTTTGCTTTAGCTTCTTAAACGTTTCAGAAATCTAATGCATTGCTGTGTTGTTATTGATCTTGTAATGAGTTTATTGAAGATATCACAGCGATATCCTTATTCCCGATGTTCAGGGTTCTTACGTTTTATATCAGTTGATGCTGACGACGCAAAATCTTGTCTCTGCATCATATGGGACGTTTCTCAGAGATTTCTGCTCTGACTGCTCATTAACCCCTACTTATCATCAGCCTTCTGAAGTCTTTTTCATGCTGATACTGATAATTCAACCCTTTGGTTTTCTTATGCAACTCTTAACTCACTTCTGTTATCCAAATTTCAGAATGTCCTTTCTTTATTCACTAACTCTGATATGAATGGGGGATCTTGCAACTTCGTTGAATTCAGTTCGTTTTGTGTTACTGCCTCAGTGCAGTTGTACTGTGAACAGGGGAGGAACGGCGTCTTTCTTTAGACTAGTGGAGTAAAATCGTAAATATTTGCCTTCTTTTCTAAAGCTTATTTGGTTCTACGAGCCAAAGAAATAATTTCCTTTTTCTGCATCATATTGACAGTAAGATATTTTGAATTCGTAATGCTCTTTCGTATTTTATTATTTAATTTCTATGCATTTTATTTACTAAGATGTGATGCAGATAGAAAAAAAATAGAATGGCTGTCATTATACTCAGTGTCGAGTTTTAAAATGAACTCAATTTATAATGGAAAATTTGCTTCTGCATGACAGTCTGTGGTATTTGGATTTATATCTGCATGAATTAACGATTAAAATGGTAAAAAAATCCAAAATTACTAATTGAGCGTTATAAGACAAACAATATTGAAAGCTTATAAAAAGAGAAAAAACTTTTCAGAGAAACCATTCACCCAAGTAGGGAGAATGCTGGAAAACACACTTCAAATAAACAACGCTTTTCTTGATATTGACGAGAAAAAATGAAAAGGGTCCTTTCGAATTTAAAAAGATTTTAATTGTGTAATAAAGGGCTACGTTGGCAATAAGAGGGAGGGGCGAAGCATGGAATGACTGTGTTGATAACAAAATTGCGCCCAAAAGATGCCATGATAAAAATAGCCTGTAAATTGGGGGATGGGACAAAGCGCTGACGTGGGAACGCGTAGTTAAAGAGCATAGACAATTGACCGTGGAAATGATAGGAAGGGGAATACGAAAAGAGAGAGCGGATGCTAACAGGAGATAAAAAAAAGGAAGTAGGGAGAATACAATAAAGAGAGAGAGAGAGAGAGAGAGAGAGAGAGAGAGAGAGAGAGAAGGCAGTTCACCTTTAATTAAATAAAATGGGTTTAAAAAGGAGCCATGGAAAAAACTGCTGAAAAGTATTATTGTGAAAAGTTAGTTGGAAATGGTTGAGGATAGCAGATATTTCGACATGACTATTCCAGAGTGCTGAGGAGTACTTAAGTCTCTTAATCCTTAATTATATGTTTAATGCGAAATAATTTCCTTCTTGATTATTGCTGGTTAATCCTTGAACATGTATCCTCTGTCGGAAGAAGGCGAGTACCCCATGAACATATACACGTTACAAAACTGAAGACCAAATAACACTTCAAAATGGACAGGTAATCCATCCGACAGGGTAACCTAATCCACCTGAATGGAGAACATGGTTATTCATTTGGAGAAAGCGGGACATCTCTTGCGCAAGTAATCCGGATATTCATACAATTGAAATAGCGTCAGCTCTTTTCCCATTAGAGGTAGTGGGTCCAGAATGTGTTCCATTTCCAGTTCTAAGCAACTGCAGGCCTTGCTTTAAGACAAACTCCTTCCTGGCACTTAACCAAATTCAACATTCTTCCAACAGATCAAATGACGAAAGCATAACAAACATATAAAGGTGAATTCGCACTGTACGGCTCGCATTCGGCACGGCCTTCACTGGAATCTCTATCAGTCTTATCACTTTGAGTCGGTCACTAGGCCTACCGTCTGGTTAAATTTTCGTTAAACATCCACTGTTGTCATTTTGCGTAATCATGTGAAGAAGCAGATATACAAACACACGGACGAATCGAGTCTAAAACATAACCTCCTCGATGCGGCTAAGGTACCTAACTTTTGAGAAAAGCAGTGCATTTGTTCTTATTGATAAATACTTGTTATTAAAACAATAAACAAAGATATATTACTGAAATAACAAAAATAAAACCCATCTGAAAAACAAACATTTCCGAAAAAAAAAAATTCTAAGCCACAGAGAACTCTTCCATCTCATTAAAAGCAGGTATCTACTAAAAATAACACGATAGCAATCTTTAAATGTTGTTACATTATCTCATAAACCATGTTATATTAAACATATTGAATAAATGTGATAAATTTTACAAAAAAGCAAAAGAGAAAAGACCACAATTATTCTGAGTAAAAATTGTTTGCAAATCCTTTCTTAAACAAGCTGTTTTAGCCAAAGAAAGGAACTAAATTTGATATACGTTAGACTTGATCTCATACGCTAAATAAATGAATATTCAAGGTTTGGCACTTGTTGAGTAAAAGCAATAAATTAAGCTATTGTTGATGTATACTGCTTACGATGGTGGTGTCTCAAATGGCAGTCTCATTTAGTACGATAAGTAGACAAATGAATGCGCATTTAAATTTTTGCATATTATATTGTTCAGTGACTATATCTACTTTATTTGAATGAGCAGTGTTCATCATTTCGAGGAGTATGATGATGTATGTGCTAAAGATTTGGGTTTAGTGCAGTGGTACTCGTCATTGTATCAGTCTTACACGCAACCTCGTAAATATCCCAATGTATAATGATTGGCGTCTGTTTCATAGGCGAAGTAACACAACATATAAACTTGTTAAATAAAAAACAATCCAGGACTGGAGGAAAGTGAAAGCTCTTTGTTATTCGCTTGCAAGAGAGATTATCATTCGTCATCGTAATTAAAGTGTCGTGTGATAATATGCGGAAAATTTCCTTGCGCTGTTATTTCGGAGTTAATGGCGCCTACGTTTATTTGCATTATTGCAGACGTTGTCTTTTTGTTATCATGAACTTGTTCTCTGCGTTTTTCAGATGTTCAGATTCGGTATATTTTTAACTGAATGTTGTGAATTTTGCTACTTTAAATTCGTTCCTTATTCTCTGGACTCGAGTCAAAGGTTTTTGCTTTGTTGTTAATCCCATTTACTTTTAATTGTTATTCATCTTTTTAATTTTCCCAGGATATTACACTTCTGTGTAGGCCAGTAAACATCGTTCACTTATGGGATCAGAATTTTCGTTTACATCCTCATACCCGAACTTTAAAGATAAAACGCGGGATATTCAAAGAGCTTGATTAAGCTGGTTTTGCTGACACAAGACTAACTAATCAAAATTCTCTTAAGGATATAAAGGAAAAATTGATTAATATTACGGAATGTAGCCTTTTAAGATTACAGTAAAATATTTCAGTCTGTAAAAGTGAAAATAACCAACTTGTAATGTAGTAAGTTGAAAGCAAACGTTACGTCAAGTGAAAACTAATTGATGCCGAAATGGAAGATAGGAAGAAAGGAAACACTTTTATTGGAAAAAGACAAACTGAGAAGACTAAGTTAGCCAAGGTAACTACTTCATATTACTTCCAGAGGAGTTCATCTGATAGAACAGATGAAGGTATACAGGAGGGCATTTGAAAATAGACTTGAAAAACTAAATGGAAGATGGATATGAAAATATATTGGGTGCCTCAGTAGTATTCAGTTGCGAGTTTTATATGGCCTACGTTCTTCGTGAAACTAGTAGTTTATTACGATGAAAATGAAATGATTGCTGCACCATTTAGGATCGAGGTAAAGAACTTTTCACTCCCACATGCCATCTTGAATTATAGCTGACTGACTTGGGTCACTTAGTAGAGTCATGCACAACGTTACTGACGCCTTATTTTGCAAACGCTCACGAGTGTTAGACCCGTTTATCTAGACCTTGGTACCGATTTATGGGCCATTTGGAGCTCTCCTAGGCTTTTAAGCAGATTTGTTGCAGTGAGCGAACCTGATTAGGAGTGCCGCGACCACTTCTGTCTATTCGCTTGGAATACATAAAACTGACTTATGAATAAGATAATCGGAATATGCGAACAGTGGTCACGGTTGATGCTTTATTTTCTATCCAGGACTACAGGCGCAGGCAATATGAAGCTCTAATCCAGCTCTAAAGGGGTATGGGGGGCGGGGGTGGGGAATTAGGCCCTTTCGAAGTTTTAGATTTGCCAATTTAGGGGTGAAAATGTAAGGGTCTAGGGA
>NC_089757.1:24610764-24648264 GCF_040412425.1 Macrobrachium rosenbergii
TGTATAGTCGCTCTAGTGATTAATCTGTTGGTGTTTTCCAGTAATTTATCGTGTGAGTTAATTTGTTAAGTGTGTTCCATAACTAATTAAAAACACGTTACGCGTGCTGACAGCGACGGGACCTATGTGACACCGAGGGAAACCATTAGGCCGGGTGTAACAAAGGATGAAATTGGTCAAAGTCTTGGGGGAACAGGGCAAATTGCTCTCCAGTGGCATGTCTTATGCTGGTGTTAAACAGGTCAACGGTCAATAGGGAGTAAGTAGTTAGTTACGCCCGAGTTTAATTATTTCGCTGATTTAGTTCTCGTTTTAAGATATTTCTTGTCTAAAAAAACGCGAGAAAAATTTTATATGTTTTAATTATGATTTATTTGGATGTTGGTAAACATTTTCCTAATCGATGTGCGAGTCATCCATATCTTCAACAGTTTACCAGTAGCGTTTACATATGTAGTCATAATTTCATTTGTAAGTGGCCTCATATTTCTACTGATTAATTAATGTCTTGTGTTTATTAGAGGAAGTTACATATTAATAAACGTAATATGTTCTGATACGTTTGAACTTGAGATTACCAGAACAAGCCATGCTTATAAGAATGTTAGCCTTAATGGAAACTAAAATAACTTCCTTGCCAACTCACCAAGTACACATGAGAGAGAGAGAGAGAGAGAGAGAGAGAGAGAGAGAGAGAGAGAGAGAGAGAGAGAGAGAGAATATCTGTTGTGCCTTGATATGTCTGATGGAATCTGATAAGTACAGGAATTAACGTAGTAATCTTAAAGCTCCAAAGTATCGGATAGATACTTTGTAGTTTTGATATTACTACGTTAGTTCGTGTACTAATTCTGATTCAGATTGGTTCAATATACCATGCAATATTCACCTTTGATTTTATGCTCCAAGTACGATCCAATTTCTGTTTACATTTGTAACAGGATCCTGTGTTAGATGATTCCTCTCTCAGTCCCCTGCTTGGTTTTTATCGCTCTTGAAAACACGTAATCTCTGGGTAAGCACAGCCATCAATGACAGCCTGCCACAAATTAAAAGCTTTCACCCTCGCTGTGGAATTTCATTTCATAACTATACTCTGAAAGCTGAAATAATATAACTTATTTTGTCAAATATCGATACTGAGTTCAAAGCAGGTTTGATGGTACTTGCGTTCACAACCAGTTTAATAAATGAGTATTTGCCTTCAAAGGCATATTATTTTCATTTATTCTGATTGTGCTGTTTGGTGCCACTGAATTTAGTTTCTTTACCTTTTATTGATCTTTAAAGATATTGACTCAAAGTTTTTCTTATTAAGATGCTAATAAGTCAGCCTTAATAACAATGATTGAGAAATTCTATACGAGATTACCGATAATAACCTCAGCTGGCATAATTAATAAATTGCACGAGAACCTGTTAAAGTTTATCAGTAAATTAGGTATGATGGTGTGTATATCACGCATTACTAAACGAAGAATTTATGCCCTGAATGAGCAGTGATACTTCGAATATGAAGTGATGAATTGCACGGTGTTTGATGAATTGAATTCCTTAAACACTTACCAGAGTTAAAATTTATTGTTACAAGGTTTCACAAAGAGATGCTCATTCTAAACTCTCATGTCCGTTTCAGCCAAGTTCCCATTCTTACCTGTTATTGCTTAGTGTTAGAAAAAAAAACAACGGAAAACAAATTATGCTCTCCTATATTCAGGTTGCAGGAATTTTCGGCCAAGAAATAGAAATTGGTTTTCTGTGCTCCTTAAAAAAAAAAAAAAAAAAAAGGATTTTTACTTCTTGAAGTGATAGTGTTAAACATAGAGTATCCTTTGTGGTGACAATTCGTTGGAATTATAATGACTTTTGTTCCTTACCTGTTCGTCTGGTAAGTAGGTTTTCTTGTCTTAAGTGGCTTGCAGGCACGATTGTTAAATCATCTCGTATGCGTCTCTTTTGGTAGGATATAATCATCGGGTGTGACTAAACTTAAAAATTATTATTAAGTGGTAGTTGCTCTTTCCACAGTGATTAATACAAACGTTTTATTCAGGAAGAAAGCAAATGGGCATGAAACTGTCGTTACTGGTTTGGAGTAGGTCGCCTGCTCAAGATTTATGACTGAAATGACCTCGCATATCAGTGAATTGTTGCGATGAGGCCTTTTCATTTATTCAAGCTCCAAAATTCGCAGCATTAATCTTAATGGGTATGTTCTCCTAATCGATTGCATTTCGACTGAAAATGTGTGAAAAAGGGATAAAAAAAAACAATTAAAGATATAAGTTCCAGAATTTTGAGATAGCGATTTAATTATTAACAAAGTAAATAACTGATGGGCGAAAGTGTCTTTGCCATGAGTTGTCGAAGTACAATACCTTGCTGTGCTAGAATTACTGATTTGTTCTACAATACATAACTACTGATTTGTTTTACAATATATAGACTATGTGACGCATAACGCCCATAAAATTATAAATACGTTTAGTTTTACGTGTATTTTTCTATACTGTCTCTCTCTTGAAAGTCTTTGTCTACCCAGACTAGACCAGTGTAACCCAAAAACCTCGAAATTTCCTTATATTTCTTTTTTTATGGAAGAAAATTGCTCTAAATAAGATATTGCAAAAATTGCCCTACAGCTTTTGTTAACTATAAAGTTTATACCTCCTTACCTCTCTTTCTGCGTATGACGAACATAAGAGGGTGAGTTAACCTAGTGATTTAAAAAGTTTTATAAGAATAAAACGCTCCATCATTACAAGACTGTCGTAACTCCAAAATCTTGATTTTTCAGGAGAAGCGTTTTAAAGTTTCAAAGTCCTATAACTGCACCGAGATTTTGATTTAGACTTAAAATCTTCCCAGCGCCATCTCTCGGCAAAAATTGCACTTAGACTTACGACTTTATCACCAAAAGACGCAGAATTAAATGGGCAATCTTATGAGCTATGTAACTCAAAACTTCAAATTTTTGAGTGACGACAGTCTCGTAATGATGGAGCGAAAAGACGAAAACTGAAACAGAACAGAAGAAAAAATTGAAATAGGTTAAAAGAAATATTTAAACTGAAAAGTTTTCATAGGTTTATTCATGGATAATGAAGTGAAAAGGTAAAAATTTTGATGAAAAAATTGGAACAAAGGCAACCATGAGAGGCACAAGGCTTTTCAGAGGAATAGACATCTTTTTCTAAAACTGATGAATAAAATAACCGTGTTAACGTCCGCATTTTTTCCCCCGATTTTCCTGGATAGAATATTATATTACAAGCTTAGTTTTTTCCACGTCTGGAACTCTTTTCATTATTCACTTTGTCTTTTTCTTTTTTTTTTCATTTTGATACCTGGAAACAGCAACGTTTTTTTTTTTTTTTTTTTATTTTCTTCAGAGTGAATCTTCCTGACTGTGATATTAAATTATTGACATTCCTTTCAAGTTGCCATTTAATGGTAGCTACGTTTCTCAGCAGAGATACTAGTTCACTGTTTTTTTTCTTTTTTTAACAATCTGCGTGCATAACGTTTGGCTACGTGTAAAAGTGCGCATGCGTGCACAAAAGCCTCTATATATTTTGAAAGTATTGCGTATGTTTCAAGTTATTTTTTTTTCATTTCTAGTTTAACATTATTTTTACAGAGACTTCGTCCAAATATGAACAATGTACTCAGAATAATATTATTATACCATTGGAAGAAAATTCAGTTTATCCACTTATGATCTAAAGAATAAATTTTATTTAATATATATATATATATATATATATATATATATATATATATTTATTTTTTTTTTTTTTTTTGAGAGAGAGAGAGAGAGAGACAGAGACAGAGACAAAGAGAGGATAAATTATCAGCTTCAAAGAATGTCTCGACAGAACGTCGATATTTCGAGATAGATCCTGACCTCGACTGTAAGTCAGTGAGGGACCCATGACTGACAGCACAGTGATATTGCTTATCGGGCAACTGCATTGGTAATCCTAAGGGTCGGGATTAAAAAGGCTGGGGTCTTTTTCTCAAGTTTATTACTTATTAGTATTAATTATTTTCCTCGTTAATTTGAACCTTACAGTAAATTTCCAACCAATATTTATCATCTATTGACTGTTTTGCATGTGTGTGCGTATTAACGGGTGTTTAGAGTCATTACTATTATTTTCATTAAGGACACTATTTGCATAAGAACTTTAAAAAAATGGGATGTCCAAATGTGAAAACAGGACAGAAAAAAATATGATTAAATCTGAACAGGTATGAGCAATGACGATTAACATATTCAGCTGCTGGAATGTCAGAGTTCGATGTCGTCAAAACTTGTCCATCGAAAATTATTCACAGAGTTTGTTCAGAGTGGATGAAACTTGACATACTACATACCATCATCCTTCTGAAAAAGGAGGTGGTGGCAATGAAAATTTGGCTGGATAGCCAAAGTCAATTGCTGGTCACAATAGGGTTTTTTTTCTCCCTCAGGCATGCGCACTAAAAGCCTCAGCCATGATGGCAACTAGCTTGTAAGATCTCAGTCATAAGATCTTCTCAATTATGTAATCTTTGGTTTTCTTGAATATTGTGCATTAAAATTGAAATGACTACATTTTTGTCTCTCTCTCTCTCTCTCTCTCTCTCTCTCTCTCTCTCTCTCTCTCTCTCTCTCTCTCTCTGAAAATTAATCTGAACCTTCCTGTAATTGGAAGATTCTGGCTGCACATTGGAGCCTAAAATTCCATGAACTTGGTTAGATTTAAGCCATCACCAAACAGCCGGTGCTCTCAAAGGGCCATTACGTCCAATGTAATCTTGATGACCTTCCCAAGTCATCAAGTGTGAGCATAGAAAATCATGGTTAAATGTTTGAGCCAGTGCTTTTACCAGTCGAAGTCACTGGGATTAGAGTAAGTGCTGAAATGCCTGTCACGTTTGTCTTCTAAAGGCTAGTTCCATAATACATTGTGACACAATTGCGCTGTGTTAGATAACTGCTTTTTTAGTTTTCTGTAAAAGAAAACTTTTGAGATGGCTATTTGTGTGTCCATCCGCACTTTTTCTGTCCGCCCTCAGGTGTTAAAAACTTCTGTGGCTAGAGGGCTGCAAATTGGTATGTTGATCATCTACCCTCCAATCATCAGACATACCAAATTGCAGCTCTCTAGCCTCAGTAGTTTTTTATTTGATTTAAGGTTAAAGTTAGCCGTGATCGTGCGTCTGGCATCGCTGTAGGTGCCAACAACCAACAACACAGGCCTGGGCTGAAAGTTTCATGGGCCACAGCTGAGAGTTTGTGGACTGTGGCTTAGAGTTTCATACAGCATTATACGCTGTACAGGCAACTCGATTGCTCTGAAGAAACTTGGGCGCATTTTTTTTTACTTGTTGTTGCTTGGAAAAACTTGATATGCCGTGATATATCAGAAGCGCACGAATACGAATGTGATACAAGCAGTTCGTTGCTTTTGCCGGAACGAAGCCTTTTGCAAGAACGAAGCTTGGTGTCGTTTTCTGGCTCAAGGCTAATCATTTGATCCAGTCTTTGACAGATCAACTTCAGTAAAATTACTTATGGCATTGCGTATCTCCAGAAGTCTTTAAGAAATCCGAAAATGACTTATACGTGTTACGTTCAGACTGCAAATAATTTTCTACTGCTCAGAATGGAGACAAATATATATATATATATATATATATATATATATATATATATATATATATATATATATATATATATATATATATATATATAAGGATAGACTGCGGAGAACTTATTTGATTTTGATCGACCAGGTATGCTAACTCTAGATTAATCTTTTGATGTCGTGTGGTATCTTGTATCTGCCATTGTTTGGACACGAGATATTTTAATGTCGAGAACTAGACACACTGAATGCTTTCCATTTTGAAGCGACTGGGGTTGTGTCCAATAAATGTTTGATAATACTATGTCCTAGTTGAGATCCTGTGGAGCCTGTGTGTATTTATGTGTAAATGTTTCTTGTAAAATATAAATGTTTTTTGTAAAATATATTGTGATAGGAAGTTGTATAAACATGATGCAGTCTTGTGTTGACGGAGTGCGCAACTGGGATATTTGAATGTAGAGAGTAGATGGAAATCGGATCTGAGTAGCGCATCTGTGTAGTGGTTAATGTAAAACACCAAACTCTTGCTTTTCTGGGCAAAGTTAGTTTTCATGCTTGTGTTCTGATTTTGGCGCCACTGTAAAGCTGAATAATCTGTGTCGCAACAAGTTAAAAAAAAAAAAAAAATCAAAAGGTCAAAAGGATAAGATGAATTCAGCTTCCAACAAAAATGTCATTTTTACCGCAGAAGTGACACTTGTCAGTTGACATTAGAACGAAATCCAAATCGTCGAAATTCATCGAAAGTAAATTTTGGAGAGGTATATGGATTTACTTTGCGCCATGCAAAACTGCTATGAATATGCTTGCCAAGAAAATATGAAGAAGCTTTTATGAATCATTATTGATGTTTCCATTGGCAGTAATGTTAGTGTTATTCCGAAGGAGAAAGGTTCTACTTTATTGTAATATGTTGAAAAACAGAAACAAAAAAAATTAGAAGGTCAAAATGACGTCTTGAAATTAACAAATGAAAAGCATTTTTGTCCATTGTTTTAAGAAAAGTAATATTCAAAAATAGTAATGATAATGGCGGTATACAGTTTTTTTACGCTAACCGAAACTACGATGATTTCTTCATATTTACATCAGTTTTTGAACAGAAAATCTTATTACCGGTATTTTTGATAGCTTGGATACATTAGTTTATATTACTTTCAAACTGCATGAACACTGTTTCATTAGCTAGCTCCAATTGTTTCCAAAATTGAAGTGTTTCGGAAATTTTTGTTGACTTTCAGGCTCTGTTCCAAATAATACGTTTAGCATATTAATGAAATGAATACTTTATGCGTTTGCAGTTTGTAATCTGCATGATTACAAACTGGAGATTTTATTAATGACCAGTATATCTGTATTAACAGCCATTTTAATGAAATTAATACTTTAAGTGTCTGTGTGTATGTCGATTACAAACTGGAGATTTTATTAATGACCATATATCTTTCAGAATATCAGTGTCTTGCCAACCTGATATTAACAGCCTCATGTAGTTCACACATTTTATATTTCTTTACTAGTGTTGAACGTTTCCTGGCTGCATTTATAAATCGTTCACGGCACTGAGTATGAAGTGTGTCATCTAAGCATGATGATTAAACGCGTTTGCTTCCAAGAGACCGGCGTCAAGAATTACAGCAGTATGATATGACAGTAATTAGGTATCTCTCATTTCTATGGAAGATATGAGATAGGGTGTTTAGGTATTCAGTGCGGTTTGTTGATAAGGCCAGTTCTGGGCCTTATCGCCATATTCTAATTAAAACCAGACGCGAGGAGGGGGAGGGAGAGGTAGAGGGAGAGGGGAGCTCTCAAACAGAAACTATTTCTGTGCTTAGCATATTGCCGTCAGAGCCTCAGCCCTTATTAGCTGGGAAGGCCATTGCCAACAAGCAAACAACGCCGGAATGACGCTCTGGTATTTATTCATTCCTCCCATCTTTTCCCTCTCTCTCTCTCTCTCTCTCTCTCTCTCTCTCTCTCTCTCTCTCTCTCTCTCTCTGCCGAAAAATGAGGGGAAAGTATTGCTGTGTTCTCAGGCAGAATATCCAGGTCATCGGCATGATGGAGTTCGCTGCAATAGTTATAGCTGGTTGTTCGACAGAAAATCAGGCTCTATCTCTCTCTCTCTCTCTCTCTCTCTCTCTCTCTCTCTCTCTCTCTCTCCGGTATGTCGGCTAGCAGCAAGAGAGAAGGCAGTTGAATATATTATTATGCAAGTCCTGGTGCTGGTAAAATTACTTGACATTTCCTGTACAGTTATGCCGATGCAGGAATGTTCTCATTCGCATAATCGTCGTGTTTTAATCTTTTCTCTGTAACCGGTTACTTTTTAATTTTTCCACTTACGTGAATGATATATTTACGCTATATATTTACGCAAAATTATCCGAAGCGTACTTTCCATGAAAAGTAAGTAAATAAAACTAAAAGATTGATTATACGTACCTGGCTAGGTTTTTTGGGGGGAGTTTTTCAAGAATGAGTGACATATCTAGTTTTCATCGCAAAAGGTCAAGGTTTTGCCTCCGGTGATACCCTACTTGTGAAGGCTTCTGCTCCCTTAAGTACCTCTTATCGCTCGTTATCATTCTCCTAACCTTCTCTCTCTCTCTCTCTCTCTCTCTCTCTCTCTCTCTCTCTCTCTCTCGCAGTCTCGGTAATGAAATCCAGTACAACTCCTCTTTTCCATCCACGATTCAGTATTTTAATTTGCTAGTCCTAAGCAGAAGGCGACAAGCAAACAGGTGCCTTTATGTAACCCCAGCCAGATGGAAACAAGCTAGAAACGGGAAGTAAAAGACAATAGTGACTAGTCTTAACACCAATGAACGTCTCCTAACGCCGCTTTCATATACTATACTAGTATTTTTTACGTACAAGAATTTGTATCCTTGACTAAAAAGTGTGCATCTATTCAATATTTTACATGCTGTCATTCTACGGAAAGCTTCTCTTTCTAAGTTGATACTGTTTCAGAATTTATACTTACGGCAAGTGCAGAAAGCATAAACAGCAAAGAAAATGGGGATCTGACAGCTCAGAGAAAACGACGAACTTCTTTAGAATTTCAAGAGCGACCATCTGTGCACATTAATTTTGTGTTCATGAATCTTAGTAGAACAGAACTCCAAAACTAATGTCCGTATTACCACTAATCTGTTTTCGATCCGTTTGCCGTGCTTAGCAGATAAAACCAGTGGTAAGATTAGTGTGCCGAAGTATTTGCTCTGGATGAGGAAATAAAGGCGAATGTGAAGAAGCGTCAAATATATTGTAGCTGTTTTAATCTAGCCGTCAGGTATCACCACCGTCAGCGTAAATGGAAACGGAGCATTTATGTTGACCATTTATCACAGAAATGTGCAGCTTCACTGCTGAACGGCCCTGAAAGCACTAGATATTGACAAAGGTTGTGGGGGTTTCAGCAGTGTCGCTGGCGACATTCCATTGCGTTGCTTCCAAGTTCAACCCTAGTCTAGATCCTGATAGATTTTCATTGACACACGACCTAACGTACTTGTGAGCCAAGGATATTGTACGAATCATCAGCCGCCATTTACCCTGTTGCTCCAGGTCTCATGAAGCGGGAGAGCGGCCTTGAGTTTGATCATGTGTGTTTGCTCAGTCCCTAGGACATTGTTTGAAAGCACAACGACGTTTCCCTTGCCTCTGCTGCTCGTCAGCAATCCTGAAAGGTTATACAGAAAATTGGATTGGTAACTCGCGTGATGATTCAGAAGTATTTTCTGGAATGCAAATTTTGAGAGAGATTTAATTTGGCACGGTATTGTAGCAGTCAAACTAGAACTGTAACTGAACATTTCTCTCTCTCTCTCTCTCTCTCTCTCTCTCTCTCTCTCTCTATCAGCGGAGGTTGGTCAGTTTTTTTAAATCTGTTTGAGACCATTTTGGCCTCCCCAAGGTAGCTGTACCAAAATAAGGATTTCGATTTATTTTCTGTTCTTTTCAGAGCAAATTATTAACTTTAAAATTGCACGGGCATCCGGTAACTTCAGTTTTTATGGTGAAGTTTATTGCAGGCATTCCAAAAACCTTTTGCCCTTCTTGAGAGACTTTGCAACGTTGTTTGCAAAAGCACGTCAGTTTCATAGATGAAGACACTTAGGATTTTCCTTTGATGCAGTGTAGAAGTTTGAGATACGTAAAGTGATCCTAACTATCAACTTTGCATCAATATTAAGTAAGGAACATTCGGTGCGTATTTTCTGCGCCAGTACAAATGATTGCCTCAAATTTTTATCGTTTAGAACGGAAACGTCGTTGTGCTTTCAGACAATGTCCTGGAGACTGAACAAACACACATAAGGAATAAGGTAAATGGCGGCTGATAACTTGTACAAAAGGTAGACCTGTTCGCCGCTTCAATCCAATATCCAAGGAAGTTCAAATTTCTTACGAGATGTACAGTAATGTCTATCTGAACTCCGATTTTTTTTTTTTTTTTCGTGAAGTTCTGCTCTTATTTTTGCTTTAAAGTTTTATAGACAGTTCTTGCGGTCGTGAATTCTACTCTTACCGAAGTTCTGTTCTTTTCATTTTTTTAAAGAGTTTTATCGGGAATCTTTTCGTAATGGAAGTTCTTCTCATACCGAAGTGGCCTACCGCTGTTTTTCATTTTTCTGGGGTGTTATAGGCAATGTCGGTGAATTTTTCCATTATGCTCATACATCGTTAGATATCTAAATTCTAAATAATGTTGGTAACCGAAAAGATCTTTTAGTAATTCTTTAGCTGGAAAATTAGAAGTGGAGAATGGTCGTATCTGCATTTATAGACACAAATTTGAGTCATTTAAACGGTTTTCATATGTTTAAATAATTTGTGTTTAATTTGTTAATGACATCTGTATGATGGACCAATTAGAAAAATTAAACCCAAATCGTTTAGTAAAACTGATAACTTAATTATTTGGGAGGCTTTTCATATTTATTTTTTGAGTGACCTGCCAACTTTGATAAAAAGGATTTATCAGATCTGTTTTGACAGTTCCAGGGTTAACTGCATTCGATGAATGTAGCAGTTTTTATTCCATTATTAAAGTGTAATTAGATAAACATCACAAATAAATCAGGTTTATATTCGAGAGCCTGAGTGGGTATGTATACGTAATGCTTGTGTATAATGGAAGCTTAAACACGTTTGTACGCATATTTGTTATCTGTGTGGATTTACTCCTAAATAAATAAGGAAGTTTTGTGTATTAGTGTATTTGTAAATTTATACACAGTGTCTCCCTAGTGGGTGACTCACACTGCATTTCGAATAAGTTTAGGACAGTAGTTTTGCTGGACTATACTGCGTGGACAAATCTTACTAATTTATTTAGGAATATTTCTCCAATTCCTTAAACATCACATTAACTCGATCTTTATCTTGGACTACAAACTATGTTTGGTATGTTTGGTGATTGGAGGGTGGATGATCACCATACCAATTTGCAGCCCTCTAGCCTCAGTAGTTTTTAATATCTGAGGGCGGACAGATTTTACAGAAAACTAAAAAGGTAAACTTTGTGGAAGTGCATAAATGAAAAAGAAGTCAACATTTTCTCTAGTTTTGACCATTTGAAAATCTTCCTTAAAATTGTACGGTGGCAAATTTTGTTGACAGAAAACATTTGCGTAGCATCTCAAGACAATGAACTAGAGTGATTTGCACACAGCAAACGAAAATGGCTAAGGTGAGGTCTTGTGTTTATTTACGAAATTTGAATAAAGGTGTTCAGGGAATAGACCTCCGTGAGGATGTATAATGTCTTGTGGGTATATCGCCTAGCCCAGTATCAGTTACTAAATGAACAAAATATAATTATAGATATATGCATGAGTTCTGTAAGAAAACCATTTCTGAAAAAAAAAAAAAAAATAGAACGAGAATGCCTGGATTTTAGTGATTGGTTCCCAATTCTTCTGTGGCCCGCCAGCATTTTCCAGTCCGCCTCCCTCCTCACCTCGTCTAATTAACCTCATTAGTGGTATTTATGACTGGTAGGCTTAAACCCTTACACATTCCTCCTTAACCCACAGGCACGCACGCACACATTTTGGCAAAATTTTACCCTTGCCTTACCATTTTCCTGTTTTCGGTTGTGTACGCCTGATTTATTATTTCCCTTGAATAAAAAATCAGATAATTTATGACAACACGGACTCCGAAGATTTGTGGAAGGATATTTTAAAGCCTGTAATGTAAAGTTCTCGAGTTTTCCTGGAGATTAGCTGATGAAACTTTTAAGCTGTCTACAGGGGAGGTTATGAGTGCCGAGACTAAAAACAACGCAAGACCAAAGCTAATTGGTTTTCTCCCAGGTCTCTCTTGAGTAGGTATTAGGTCTTGGTCACTTTTCATAGACATTGGCGTTTCCTTTGCCTCTGCTTATCCTTTACGACCTTTAAACCTACGTGCATTACATTCTATACCAGGCAACGTGTTTATTGCTTTATTTTTACCTCATAAAGTGTAATTTTCTGCAACAGAACAACTGGAATATCGCCAACATCTTTGTACGAAAGATAATAATGCATTGCAGTAAAACTTAAGTGGAAAGGTATAATATTGTTACAGAAGTAGAGAGAAAGACAGGTCATTAATATTTAAATAATTCAGCTGGGCTTACCAGGAGAGAGAGAGAGAGAGAGAGAGAGAGAGAGAGAGAGAGAGAGAGAGAGAGAGAGAGAGAGATTATTCTGTCAATTGAAAGTTATTTCCATAACTCAAGCTCATTATGTGAGTTAGACTTTCTGTATCTCATGGGAAATGAATGCCTTTACCTTAAGTTTAGAGGAGGATTTTTACATACACGTACTTCTCATTTCAAGTGTACTTCACTTCCCCCCAAAAGGAAGAAGTTCCTGCACCATGTTCAAATGTTTTTTACTTGCGGTTTTGCATAATAAAATAAATATTATTTGTTTCCCATATACAATATCATACAAGCAAATATATACATACATAGACGTGTGTGTGTGTATATATATATATATATATATATATATATATATATATATATATATATATATATATATGTATATATATATATATATATATATATATTTATATATATATATATATATATATATATATATATATATATATATATATATTATTAATAACTCATTGTTCATTCCATTTTGGGTCATCTATAATTATATAGCGAAAAATGCGAACTTCCTCAGTGACGGAATTTATAACTGAAAATGGAGACTAATAAATAAAACAATAATCGCAGCATTTATAGTTCTGGTTGTCATTACATCCTTTGGAGGTCTCCTCTACCAGATAGATTTGTGTGATTGCAAGATTTTTCTTTAGAATTTTTTATTAATTTGCAAGCGCCTATGTTCTGTACATCCCCGTTGTTCTGTGCCTGTGCTTGGTGAGGTTGCCAAGTGTTCTTTCTTTTCCTTCCCTTTTTGCAATTCTTATTGGATGTAACTTTGCATTGCAGACTTGCTCTTCACAACCCAACTCTTGCTTGTATTAGCTGATCTGTGTGTATGTGGCTTACCAAGCAATTACTTCTTTTGTGGAGAATTTGCGGCCGTTGAAGCCGCTAGCAAGAGCAAATAACGAGGCAATAAACGCATTCCTTCGATCAAAGGAATTACATTCAGTAGCAGTTTAGACTTCTCGATTAAGTCAACATTGGATTTAACAAACATTCACCTCCTCACTCGACGAAATGAATAGATAGTCCTTGATTATTCTCTCTCTCTCTCTCTCTCTCTCTCTCTCTCTCTCTCTCTCTCTGATAAGTGCCAGAAATCTGCCACTTTCTATTCCATCTGAAAATCAGATAAAGTAACATCTTTATTTTTATGAAAAACTGTTATAGAATTTTGACCGAAGACAGCGCAAAATTAGGTGTGGGTTTTATTTCATCAGCTTATTTCCAGCTAAGGTACCATACTCGTAATTTCTTCCAGTGGACATTTCCCGGAGTTAGATTTCGTTTTATAAATACATACGTACAAACATTTATATATATACATATACATACACAAACACAAATATATATATACATATTGAAATCACTAAATTATTATATACACAAAAGTCCAATTTTAAAAAGAAAACAAAATAATTTGGAATATAAAAAATGAGATGTTTCCCGAAAAGCCAGTGCAGTGTACTAAACATGAATTAAATCTTTATGATTGTGTGCAAAGGACAACTAAATGAATGACGGGCAGGAGGAGAGACAGTTGAGGGCCTCTGGCGTCCCATCGACCAGTTTAGGCAAATAACTTGGTTTTACATTTTATATAGATTAAAGAATTCCATCGCTCTCAAACGCCCATTGTGAAGTGCCAGGCTGCCAGTAGTCGTTAATAACACTCGTATTTAGCTTTTTGATATACGGAAGATATTGCTAAGGTCATGCTGTGTCAACCGGGAAATCTAAACCTATAAATAGCTTTACCAACAGACCAGGAAACCAAAAAATCTTAACATTGTTTCATAAACTCTCATACACACAAAATTTATATATATATATATATATATATATATATATATATATATATATATATATATATATATATATATATATATATATACTTATAAAATTCGGAATGGCTTGTTGACTTTATAAAATTAACCAATGAAACTGTCCTGACTTCGAACTTTCGATAACGCCGTAGACCAACAAACATCCCAAGTTAGGTTCCCCCGTGAGGATTGCAGGCCTCGCTTACATATTGGAATAAATGTTATCTAGAAATTGGAGAATTCAAAACTCATTTCTAGAACTCCCTCTGCTAGAACCTGATGCTAACATAGAAAGGAAACCCATCGGTTGGATGTTGTAGAGGCAATTTGCATAGGTAGCCTTCAATGAACTTCCATACCCTCCCGTTTGTCTTTTTATTTTTCATCCTTTCATCATTCAGAACCCCTTTTTTCCCTTCTCCATATACATCCACTTCCCAGTCCTCATCCGTTCCTCCTCCTTTCCTGTTTCCTTCCTCTCTTCCTCCTCTTCCTCTTATATCGTCCTAGCAATCCTTCCGAATCCAACAATCGTTCCTCATCCTCCCTCTCCTCCTCCCAGTGCCACCCGCTTTAGGACGATTGCGACATGGCAATATCCTTCAGAGGAGTGTTTTTCCTTTCCTGCCGTGACAGATGGGGCTGTCGAGGATGTCGCCAGCTTTATGGGAGGAAGTCGAACAGTCCGATACTTTCCCGCAGAAGTCGCCTTTCAGTCATCTGGATCTGGACAGAAAGGGAGTTACAATGTTAAATATATTCTCTCTCTCTCTCTCTCTCTCTCTCTCTCTCTCTCTCTCTCTCTCTCTTACACACATTTACACACACACAAACACAAACACACACACACACACACACACACACACACACACACACATATATATATATATATATATATATATATATATATATATATATATATATATATATATGTATATATACCTGTATATGTATATTTATATATATATATGTGTGTGGGTGTGTGTGTATTTTTCTCTTTGTATATATAAATGTATATTTATTTTTTTATTTATTTATATGTTTATATTCATACTTATGTGTGTGTACGTATACATAAATATATCAACTGTATGTACAGTTCTTGTGTACTGTTGTAAAATTTTTATGTGTGTTTTTATGCAGACACACGAAACATTGGTGTTAGCTTATAAGTGCTTACTGATAAAATTTACCTTATTCAGCTCCATATATTCATAAATTTTCATCCTGTTAATTGATGTCGTAATTTCGAGCATAATACATATAAAGCAACACAATATACTGTGTCAATGTTGTCGATTTATTTGACCGATGACGTCAGTATGCCCGTTTGATCATCAGGTAAACAAAATATCGGAACTTTGAAATTCATTGTTGGATTGCTCTTTCGGCTCTTTCATGTCGTGACCAGTATGTTGTCAACAGCTCATAATAAATCTGTACAATTTTGTTGCCAAAATGCTCTTCTTTCTGGGTACACTTTCAAGTGGCCATACATATAAGCGTATTGACATTTTGTTTATCTGTCTGTCTGATCTTCTGTCCATTTATCTGTTTGTCAGCGACTGTTATGCTTACTTTTTCATAACGAATATTTAAAATGATTTCATGCATAGAATGGCATGCAGGGAGATCGCTCATCCGTCTGTCCCTCCTTGATGTATGTAAGAATTTGTCGCACTGTCTTCAAACCGTTTTCGAATCGGTTTAAGTGATTTCTATCAAACTTGAGATAAAGGTAGACCATCCTGGACAGATGTGCATGATGGTCTAGTTTTGTCTGTTTGTTTCTGACGGAGGGGTTTCAGTACATGGGTATACGGCCATGCATTGGTGTGCTTGGAGGGATTCTTTGTGGCTTAACACACAGAAAATAATATACTCTCAAATATACATGCATACACGTATATATATACATATATATATATATATATATAGTATATATATATATATATATATATATATATATATATATATATATATATATATATATATATATACATATATATATATGAATATATATATATATATATATATATATATATATATATATATATATATATATATATATATATATATATATGTATGTTATATGGGTGTGTGTGTGTTTATATATAAACATATATGTATTGTAAATATATTTAATTTTTACTCATTGCTTATTTATACCTAAGCCTTTTATTGGCATTCTCAATAATTGTACGATAGGCAAAATACACACATACATTCAAGCAAATGCAGTGCAAATAAAATAGAAATATAATTTTTAACTTTTTGTCGTCATTTTCCCGTAAAAATTCCCAGTATTGGATGGTCCATTCCATGCACGGATGAGCACAAAAGCTTCCATTTATTATATAGTTTATGTACTGCATTTCACCATTGCTGATTTAAAGAGGTCACTTTTGAATAAAATTTTCTGGCCATGCTCTTATTTTTCCATTGATGAAATGACACTTTAAGAATATGTTTTTCCTCTACTTATTGCGGAGCGTAGCATATCTTCATTCTTCTCAAGTGCTTATTGATCAGCTGATCTCGCTCGCTGCTCGCAATTCATGATTCACTTCGGATAAAAAGAGTTGTACATGAATCTTGTTTATGAAAATATTTGGTAGTGTATTCGACGCCAAAATATGTTTTTATCAGCACTCGGAAATATTTAACCTAATGCTGCCATGAGACCAGGTTGTTATTCTACCGCTATTGTTACAGTCTGCCCTATATCTCATTCCTCCCGGGATCTTCGTGTTTTGAACAATGATAATCATGATTTAGACCTCCGTCGGAAGATATCTTGCCAAGCTGTCTCCCACACGCTGTATTGCAACAAGCAGCTTCCGTTAGGGCCTTAAAGCGGGACTGTAATTCTACTTAAAAAAAAAAGGAAGGCCTTGCACCATTGCCATACGTTTTCTGAGCTGTATAGCAGTTATTACAGTGAAATTGCTTTTTAGATTAAGCCAGCCATGCGTTGGCACGGGCTCTTGCTTCTTGTGCAGCTCTTGAATATTAAATTTTGTTTGTAAGGTAATTTGTCTGAATTCACGTATTTTTAACCATGTCTTTTCTTTATTTTCACATACGGACATTCTTCTCTAAGATTTTGGAAGCATGTTTATCATTAAATGGTCTTGTAAGTTTCGTCTGTATGAATGTATGCTCAAGCTGCTTAATAATAAATGATAAGCCAGTCGCTCTACTTTAATCCGGACGAAAAAGGTCACTTGCTTTACTGCAAGACGGCTTCAGTTTGTTCAGAGAAGCGTGCAAATCACCTCTCTCTCTCTCTCTCTCTCTCTCTCTCTCTCTCTCTCTCTCTCTCTCTCTCTCTCTCTCTCTCTCTCTCTCTCTCATGACATTTTAAAGAACTGTAGTTAGCAAGGTTTGCATTTCATTACATCCTCTGGCTAATGAACATCTGCCGAAAAATACATCTGCCGGAACGATATGCATCTTCCAGAACTTTACATCTGCCCTCCGTAAAGAACTGCGTTTCGAAAAATGGGCAAATAAATTTACTCTTCTCTTCCGGAAGGATTCCAAGGCAATTCCTTGCACAAGATTAGTCAGAAAGTTTCAAACTGATGGCCTTTGGAGTGGTTGAGAACCATTTTAAATGGGTCTTGGATGGTTCTCCGAGTCAGAGACGGTACCCACGGGCATTGATAGTGACTAACCGAAGGGGAGGTTCGCTTGCATAGCTTGAAATTTTATGTGGTAAGGTAAAAGCCCATGACAGATTTTTATAACAATTTCTACATTCTAATATCACTCGCGTAACTTCAATTTGCGCATTTAATTTCAATTCAGTGGTTTACATAAAACAGTGGAACGCTCAATCGACTGGATGCGTTAACAGATGCGTGAGTTGGTACTGAAGAAAATTAATTAGTTGCATAAAGAAAAGCTTCGAAATTCAAAACTTATGTAGCTGTTAAAACAAAATAATCCTTTGTTTTCCAAGCAGGAAACACAGTGCCAGTCTTACAAGAAGGGCTCAGCCTTGTAACCATGATATATATATATATATATATATATATATATATATATATATATATATATATATATATATATATATATATATATATATATATATATATATATATATATATAGAAGAGACAGACAGAGAGAATTGTTCGATTTCGCCTTAGAAATGAGAAAAATCGCATCGTCGTCAAGACAGAAAGAAAGTAACAAATACAAATTGTAAGTGAAATATATGATAACCCAATTCTATATATATCGCTATGCAAGTTGAATTATAACAATATAAAAAAAGTAGATAAAGTTATCCTTTGGATAAAAAAAGACACTCCATTAAAAGATTGTCCCTGTACGACTCACCTCGTCTTTTATTGCTGAATCAGAGAGAGGACCTGGATATGTTGCCATTTTGTGTGATCCTGCATTTGTTTGGAAGCAGTGGAGTTCGTGCTCTATAATTCCACATCGTTTTCATTTGTCTAAAAGCGAGAGAGAGAGAGAGAGAGAGAGAGAGAGAGAGAGAGAGAGAGAGAGAGAGAGAGAGAGAGAGCGATTCTCGTTTCTAATGTCAAGCAGAATTTTATTTCCCATTTTCTCTTTCATAGTCCATAGAGCAGTGGTTCTCAATCTTGTTTTAGTAATGGCACCCTAACTAATATAATCATTACCGTGGCACCCTTTCTTCAGCATCCCACCATATCGAATGAATTTACTTCTTACTTAATGAAAAAAATTATTATTCATAGTAAAACAAAATCAGCACACATTACATGCAGAAATACACTGTACAAACAAAAAGGATATCAGAATTAGATAAACAATTAGAGTAGACACACTGATAATAATTATATGAAGAGTTCTCCAATATTTTTTTTTACAAATGTTCCTTAGATGATCTAGCCAAGACAAAATTCATGACAATCTTGCGGCACCCCTAGGCACTGTCTGTGGCACCCCAGGGTTCCACGGCACCCAGTTTGAGAATCACTGCCATACAGGCTGATTAAATGACAACCACGATTAACATTTTCATATATTTATTTTTTCATAATACTATATATTGCACTGGATTAACAGTTGATTTAATTTAACATAATTCTTCTTAAAGACGCCATGACAGAATAAGAATGCTTTGAGCACGATGAATTCAGAATTTTGATAAAATCTGACTGTTCTTGAACAGTATACGAATTCTGGGAAATTTTTTTTGTCTTTCCACCTGTCCACAACGCAAGAAAGTTTCCATTGATTGGGGAAGCGGATACTATGCACCAAAGAAAATTTTTTCGTAGAGTAACAATTCCTAGCTAAGTACAGTTACTCGGTTGTACTAAAATTAGTATTTTCACTTTGAAATAAGATATTTTTACTATTATAACACTTATTCCAATTAATACAAAAGTGATATTTGACAGGAACATGAAAATCATCCAAATCTTTCACATATTCAAACCGACGCACCTCTAATGAAGAAAAGCTTGTAACAAAAAAGTGATAAATACTTTTAGAAATGAATTAACTTCCTAACAAACAAATCTGACCTTTTTTAATAGAGAACAGTATTACCCAAAATTCAAGGAAACCCCTTAATGATGATAATTTCATATGCTTAGACATTAATCCGAATCATTACCAATACATTCAAACCGCCAGAACAAAATACAATAATAAGTTGGAAACTCGCATTAATTGTCTGAATGATTGAGGAAATGTTTGAGGTGAACATAAATCTTCACTTGGAGGTTTGGCATTTGAGCTTAGGATTGATGAACAGCACAGCGGTGCTGCATCAGATGACAGTCTATCATTCAATGTGATATATTGCCAGGGCTAACTTGCTTCATCTGTCTAGATGCCCGTGTATTGTTTCCGGCTCCTTGTTCTTGTAATCGCTTAATTTTTTTTAAATATTTGAATAATATATGTATGACTATGTATGCATGTACAGTGTATAGTGCATATACAGTATATATATATATATATATATATATATATATATATATATATATATATATATATATATATATATATGTGTGTGTGTGTGTGTGTGATTATATGTGCGGGTGTGTGAGCGTGAAAGGATAGGTCAGAGGATTTGGAGATGGCGCGGTCACGTAGAATGATATTTTGGAAAACAAAAGTGTTAACTTTGGAAAAGGAAGGGCCCCACCATCCTGGAAGCGAGGGATTGTGTGCGGGACGAAGGTGAATGACAGTGTTTGTAGGGGTCTTGATGTTCTCCTGAGGAGCCTTTTGTGTAGCTGCATCAAACAACCAATGTTGTGTAAGCTTTCTTTCTGCACGAGGTACAGCCCTGGTCAGCATTTTAGGTGAGGTTGTGCAAATGACCATTATCTTGTCTTTTCTTGTTGCATCTAATTCAGTTGATGTACACCGATGCAAATGAATGTACTGTAATGTTAGCACTCCACTCTGGCGAATTAACTATTTTCTCAAACCTATGTAACTGAGGTTTTTATGATTTAATATAAGCTGAGACCAATCTGCTCTTTGGACTCTTGCTCCAGTTTGTTCATGATGATGGTTATTCAGACTCATTACGAAAGGACCATGCTAACGAAAAAGCGTAGCATTTCAAGGGATATTGGCTCCATTAGTGGAAGTGTTTCGACCACCTCATTAATAACAGTTACTTTGTTGCATGAATCGGTTGGGACGAAAGAAAACTTTTATGCTCGAGAACTTTGAAAATGTAGAGAGAGAGAGAGAGAGAGAGAGAGAGAGAGAGAGAGAGAGAGAGCCTCCGTATGCGAAAAACAAGCTTTGGTGAGAGGCACTGGTTATGAGCCACAAATGAGGTAAGGCTGTTCCTTCTGTTGATTTCTAGCACCATAAAGAATCCGCCTTGATGACGTCCTGATTAAAATGAAACTGGTTAGGACCTATACTTGCTGTGTCTCGTTTTCCTCATATATATATATATATATATATATATATATATATATATATATATATATATATATATATATATATATATATATATATATATATATATATATATATATATATATATATATATATATATATATATATATATATATATATATATATATATATATATATATATATATATATATATATATATATATATATATATATATATGTTTGTGTGTATGTGTGCGTTTGTATACACTTGCATTGTAATATAAAAAGTGACGTCGTGACAATGTGATCATGAAGTCCTTCGTTACTCTCTCTCTCTCTCTCTCTCTCTCTCTCTCTCTCTCTCTCTCTCTCTCTCTCTCTCTCTCTCTCTCCAACACAACATAAAAAAACCTCGACATTTCCGAGCTCGCCTTGCCGCCATCTCCTCAATGTCCTTCGAGGACCAACGAGCTGCTGCTGTGCATCACACTTCAGTTTAAGTAGTGATGGATTCGCTTGGGCAGCTATTTAATGAGATGATCATTTCTTTTAGTGAATTGGACATTTTCATATATGTTGAGAGTTCAGGTATGAATTTAATTCCCCCTCTTCCCCCTACTTGTACATCTAATAATTTTGATACTCTCAAAGTCCGCAGCCAGCGTTGACTGGACAATTTTTGGAATATTTTCCCTATTATCAACAAAAGGAAGTCAGCATATCGTTATCATACTGTATTGTCTCTCCTAACATTACTGTGTCATTTATAATCATGATCTTTTTTACCGATGCTATCGTAAATTTGTGCAATAAACCGCAGTTTTACAACTGCAATAACTTTTTAATTATAATGAGTGTCTAATATATTTGAAAGAAATTAGGTTCGACAAAGAGGCCACCTTCTTTTTTTACGTATTCAAATTATATTTGGTCAACCATTCATTTCGCACCAAAAATTATGCATTTATTATTTTTGAATATTTAATCAGATCATTATTTTTATATCCCCCGGAACCAAATAAAAGTTAATCACACGTAATATCATCATCTCGCCTTTTTATGGTATCTGTTCTTTTATTTATTATTTTTTTTTTTAGTTTTCCCAGAGATCGCAACCTCATTATGCAAGACAATATCCGGTGGTAATTCGTTTCGAAGTTTTATTATGATGATTATGGTTATTACTTTATCTTCTTTTTCACCTTTTTTTTTACATTTTTTTTAACCATATCCCCTTTCTTGTTCACATAAAAAGATTTGTTTGTAATGAACCCTTTTTCATTAAGTAGAGTATCTATTAACCTTAATCATTAAGGTGATTAAGGCGATTAAGGCAATATCGATCATATCACCTGTTTCCTTTTCTCTTAGCTATTTTAGTCCTTATGAAGAAAATAAGTTCTCATCAATCTCCTGCCAGTTCTACAATCGTCTTTCTTGGGCCCATGCAACAGCTCTTTCGGGTTCTCTTTGCTTCCAAAGTTTGTGTCTAGTGCATCCGGTTTTATCAGTATTTGTGTCTATTACATCCTGATTTTATCACTGTCTGTGTCTATTACGTCCTGGTTTTATCACTATTTGTGTCTATTACATCCTGGTTTTATCACTATTTGTGTCTATTACATCTGGTTTTATCACTATTTATGTCTTTTACATGCTGGGTTTATCACCATTTGTGTCTATTACATCCTGGTTTTATCACTATTTGTGTCTATTACACCCTGGTTTTATCACTATTTGTGTCTACTACATCCTGGTTTTATCACTATTTGTGTCTATTACATCCTGGTTTTATCACTATTTGTGTCTATTACATCCTGGTTTTATCACTATTTGTGTCTATTACATCTGGTTTTATCACTGGGTTTTATGTCTATTATATCCTGGTTTTATGCTGGGTTTATCACCCTGGTTTTTGTGTCTATTATATCCTGGTTTTATCACTATTTGTGTCTATTACATCCTGGTTTTATCACTATTTGTATTCATCCTGGTTTTATTTACATCCTGGTTTTATCACTATTTGTTTTATCACTATTTTACATACATCCTGGTTTTATCACTATTTGTGTCTATTACATCCTGGTTTTATCACTATTTGTGTCTATTATATCCTGGGTTTATCACTGGTTTTTCATTATTTGTATCTATTACATCCTGGTTTATCACTATTTGTGTCTTTACATCCTGGTTTTATCACTATTTGTCACATCCTGGTTTTATCATTATTTGTCTATTACATCCTGGTTTTATTATTATTACATCCTGGTTTTATCACATCCTGGTTTTTCATTTGTGTCTATTACATCTGGTTTTTATTATTTGTGTCATTCCTTGTTTTATCATTATTTGTATCTATTGCATCCTGGTTTTATCATTATTTGCTGGTTTTATCTATTTGTGTCGTTTTACATCCCTGGGTTTTATCATTATTTGTATCCTGGTTTTTATTACGTCTATCCTGGTTTTATCATTATTTGTTTTATCTATTACATCCTGGTTTTATCATTATTTGTATCTATTACATCCTGGTTTTATCATTATTTGTATTTATTACATCCTGGTTTTATTATTATTTGTATTTATTACATCCTGGTTTTATCATTATTTGTAGGTATGCTTAATCTATTACATCCTGGTTTTTATATTTGTGTCTACTTCTGGTTTTTCACTGGTTTCATGCTGGTTTTTCCTATCTTGAAAATTTTATCACTTCTGGGACATCCTGGTTTTATCATTAAAACTTCTGTGTGTGTTTTGCCTCTCTCCTGGTTTTTAATGTAATTTTGTGATTGACTAGTCTATTACATCCTGGCTCTAACCATTGCAACATTTATTCTGTATTTGTATTATAAATCTGGTTTAAACTACGTTTACATCCCTGGTTTTATACTATTTTGTTTACATCCTAGGTTCTGATTGCCTGGTTTTTTATTATTTGTCTTTTGGTTTATCAATATTCCATCCTGGTTTATCATTATTTGTACCTATTACATCCTGGTTTTATCACTAGTTTACATCCTGGTTTTATCACTATTTGTGCCTATTACAACATTTAACTGGTTTTTTATCAATTTGCATCCTGGTTTTTATCACTATTTCTGATTTTTTTATTTTTTGTATCTTTCATCCTGGTTTTATCAATTACATCCTGGTTTTATTTTAATTCGTTCCTGGTTTCCGTCTTTTTCCTATCTTGAAAAGTTCCTTCTAGACTCCATAAAAACTTCTGTGGTATTTTTGCCTTCTCTTTTAATGTAATTTTGTGATTGACTAGTCTGGCTCTAACCACTGCAACATTTTTTCCGTATTTGTATTATAAATCTGGCAAACACTTGTCGATATTTTGTTTATTCCCATCTTTGTTTTTTTCCTTATTTTGATTCTTAACTCTCCACGTTTCATCCAATATTTTCAACGGCCTTCAGCAATTTTTTTTTTTTTTTGCAGATTCTTGACGTCTCTTGATATTCCCGTGGGTTTTTTTTTCTCCCACTTCAACATTGGCTCTTTTATCGTCCCTTTTCGGCTGCTCTAGTATATTTGTCTATTGTATCTTGTGGTTTCTCGATATAATTTTATAGTCTAAATAAATAATTTGTACTTCTGCGCTATCGGTATCTTATATTATAATATCCATCAGAGATTTCCTGCCATCATTTCCATATCTTGCAATGTTTCTTCAGTGCTTGCACTCTGTAGCTCTTGCACCTGCCTTCCTAGTTTCATCTGTTATGTTATATAGAGTGATAACAGTTTGAGAACCTGAAATAACGTTTCCTCTCTCACCTTGATAGGTTGTCATTCTTATTAATTCATTGATATATTTTTTATTAACAGTTTGTGTTACCATGCCTACATTGCCTTCTCCAGGGTTACAAAACGTTAACTTCTATGTCAAGTGGGTCTTGTTTGTCCTCCCGGGGAGTAAGGGAGACATGACGCAACCACCCACCCCCTGCAAACCGGTTTGTCCCCCGGTAGGGTAGTGGGAGGGAAGGGAAGGGTAGGGGAGACATCCACCCTCCTTCTGCAAACCTGTTTGTCCGCCTAGGGTAGAGGTAGGGTAGGTAGGGGAGACAGCAGCGCCGGGCTCCACCGCTCGCTATGCACGCCAATAAGCTCGTAGCCATATAATTTGCAGCTTGTAAGGCATGCATATTTTGGCTTTTTGGTCGCTTGTTCTTTTTGTTACTGTGAAAGTCAAATCACTTGAGTAAATGTGCTTTTGTATAAAAACCAGTTCGAGATGCATTTGCATTATATGCTGAATAATGTTGAGACTGTAAATAAACATGAGGACGAGTGTTTCTGCTGATTAAGTGTTTCTCATACGGTGTCCCTATGCCAGTTTCAGTCCCGACTTCTTTCCACTCCGTCTCTAATAAGTGCAATTATTCTTAATTGGCTGTCACATAATTTTCTCTTTTCGACTGAATACATTTTATTCCGAAAGAGACTGAAGTGTCTAGGAAATTTAACAGGGAATATAAAGGTCCAGTATGCAGAAGAGAGAGAGAGAGAGAGAGAGAGAGAGAGAGAGAGAGAGAGAGAGAGAGTTTAGACGCGGGTCTTGCCTACTGAAATGTTTACCATCATACTCTTGGTCAAGTTGTAATAGTCCGATCGCAGCAAGCCAGCTTATTACTTATGTGAACTTTGAAACAAAAAAAATATATAGAATAAACACTTAAACTCCCAGGGATTCAGAAAGACCAAAGCGTTCAAAGGCACAAACATGCTGAGCATTAAAAAGAAATTGTGAATCCCGGTTTGCTCCTTAACTAAGCGCGAGGATTTCAAGGCGCAAGAGCAAACGGGGACCCAGACTGAAGCCTTGTCTAAAAGTAATGGTATTAGTAAGTCTTTTGCTTTTCTGTAAAAGAAAACTATTGTACCGTCATTGTCTGTCCGTCCGCCCTCAGATCTTAAAAACTACTGGGGCTAGAGGACTGCAAATTGGTATGATGATCAAACACCCTCCAGTCATCAAACATATAAAATTGGAGTCCTCTCGCCTCGATAGTTTTTACTTAAAGGTTAAAGTTAGCCGTAATCGTGTCTCTGGCAACGATATAGGACGCCGCTGCTCATACAGCATTATACCGAGACCACCGAAAGATAGATCTGTTTTCAGTGGCCTTTATTATACGCTGTACAGAAAACTCGTTTGTGCCGATGAAACTTCGGCGCATGTTTTACTTGTTTTAAATCCCTGGCACTTTTATCAGCGTTGATTAACTGCGTTCAGCTCAAGGGCACTTTTTGTCGAATGAGACTGTCAGCTTTACGGAGTGTTTTTTTTTTTTTTTTTTTTTTTTTTGAACGTTGGTGTCAGGAGCAAGGGAAGTCGGTTTAGAAATTAAATGGGTCAAAATGAGTCGCTTCGAAATCTTACATTGATGATAGTTTAAAGGAGAGTGTTATTGCAGGTAAATGCTCCGATCCTTCAGTAAACAAAATGTTTTCATGATGGTTTTTTTAGTTCCATTTCGATCTCATCCTTTCCTTTTTGTCTGTGATGTGTAATTTTATAAAAGTGTCTAATTATGCGAGCGTTTAGAAAAAAATATAAAGATGTGAGATATATAGGCGTTTTAAAAATATACTTTGGACGGGTTATTTCAAGCCGATAGTGGAATTATATTATAGTTCGCGAATCATCTATGAACCCTGTGTTGTAAACTGCCACATCGTTGGGTGTTTCATGCAACTACATGCCAAGCTCTTTATGACAATGCCAGATCCCTATACATTCCCTGCACCATTTGCCTGTAGCCTGAGCGTAACTCTTGCACTTCCTGGATATTGTTACTGAAGCCTTGCTTTCAATACCACTTCGCTCCCGTAGGGGGTTAGTGCCATCAGTGCACCTCACGGGATGAACTGTAGGCATTTCTAAAGGTTCTTGCAGTGTCCCTTCGGCCCCTAGCTGCAGCCCCTTTCATAACTTTTACTGTACCTCCATTCATATCATCCTTCCTCCACATCTTGCTATCCACCCTCTCCTAACAATTACTTCATAGTGCAACTGCGAGGGTTTTCCTCCTGTTAAACCTTTCAAGCCTATCTATTCTCAATTTCCTTTCCAGCGCCGAATGACCTCATAGGTCTCAGTACTTGGCCCTTGGCCTAAAGCCTATATTCCATTCCAATACCACTTCGCTCCATCCATCCAGTACTTGATTTGATATGTATCGTCCTTCATCTGTCCACATGACCATAAGAATTCAAAACTCCCTGATTCAACTTTTCACCTACACTAAACTTTTCGCTATTAATGAATAGGAAAGAAACGCAATGGAAATTTATGAGAGGCTACAGTGCGAGAAATTCCAGTAAAAATGAGTAATAATAGTATATCTTCCTCTCATAACCAACGCTCATGTTACTAAATCCTTTGTTTACATTACCAGTGTGTCATGTAGGTGATAATTTTAAATAAATTTACTGTTAGGAATAATTTTTGGAGACCTTCCTATAGTGAGGAATTCACCAGTATAATTTTTGTTGTGCATTAGAATGTATAATGTGCTAAATAAAAAGATACTCATAGTAGCGTAGATCTTAAGGTAGAGACACAAATCCACGATTATGTAATTGTAAAAATATATTAAAAAATAAAACTGCACTGAGAGATTTCGAGAAACTGCATAGTTTTGTTTTTAAATACATTTTTTACTGTCACATAACTGTGGATTTATTTCTCCAGTATAACTAAAATTAGCCTACATATAATGTGAATGAAACGCTAAGCTTTCAGCTTTCAGTAAACTCCTGTGTGTGAAGAAAATTGAGAAGAAAGTCATCAAAGTGAAGCAGGGTTAGTGATAGACAGGGAATAGCATGAAAGAATAGGAAGAATTGCAACTGTGGAGGAAACAGAGAATTAGGAAAGTGAAGAGAAATGTAAGAGGACAAGAGTAAGCAAACCCAGACAAGGCGTAGGCTCAGGACAACAATTAGGAGGGCAAGAAGGTTCTGTTATTTTAGGACTTGGCCGAGGCCTTTGTGTCATAATCTTCCACAGTCTTGAACTTGAATTCCCTGTTCTTGAAGGTGCACCCATGCACAGTGTGGGCTATTTTCCTTCCCAGGGTGTGCTGGGAAGCCATACATAGAGGATTTACATTGCTCGGCGATTCGCTCAGACAAAACATTCACAGTGTAGCGTATTTCCCCATTTTTCTTTCACTTTTCTCAAGTAAATTCCCTGTATTTCTTTTTCGATTTGTTGCAGTAATTATTCATTTGGCCACGAGCTGGGAAGAATCATGAAGGCCCGCTTCCTTGAGCGGTCTTTTTCCAATAGGTTTCTTTCATTTTTATTTTTATCGGAAATGCGATGGTTTTTGTAATCAGGCTAGTAGATTACTTTTCTTGTATTGCAAAGAATAAGCATACACAGATTAACGAAATTCTGAGTGAAATATTGGAGTGCAAGCATCCGGCAAAGATAGAAATGAATTTACGAGATAGCCATGTTTCTAGGTTTGTTGGTGTTTGCAATGAGGTGATGACGAGCTTTAAGAACCCGGTGGCATTTTGCCGCAGATGTAACCTAGTATGAGGACCTTTCCCTGAAAAAAAAAAAAAAGCGGGACGCCGTATCTTAAAAATTAACCACAGAATTTCCTTGAAAATAATCTCATTATGTTCCCCACACCCAAAATGCTTTCCATAGTTACTAATCTAACCTAACCTAACCTTCCTGGCGATGGTTGCAAGTTTATCCCCCCTGTAGATAAGCACGAGTTTTGAAAAACATGTTTAATTAAAGGATTCTATTTACAATTTAAGACGGGAAGTTGATAATGCATGCAAGTATGTAGGTTTGTGTTTTTGTCTGCAATACTTACTAGATATCAGTATTACAAGATTTTGTGACGATGAATGAAACCCACGAGTGATCGTGGCCATTTCTGTAAGAAGATCCTTCAAATTAGAGGATCAAAGTGTTCCCAAAACCAGAAGGTAAAACTATTTACTGACACAATTATTTTCCATGAAGATTAAAACAATTTTAAGGAAGGTGAAGAACTTTACTAAGCAGACGCCATTCCTGTACATTAAAGGGTATTACTCGTACTTTTCATAAACGCGTGCACATAAATATTTTACGGTGTTTTCATGATAATAGGTCTTGGAATGCGGTTTCCAACACCCTCTTATGATAAATATATGACAAGTATTTTGCATCTGTTTTTTGAGAACGATAATTAGTTGCTCTTGCATCTATAGGGTAAAGATACTTGCAGTTGGAACAATATCGTTCATCCATTTTAGATTTGGCCCCGATTTCGCTCTCTCTCTCTCTCTCTCTCTCTCTCTCTCTCTCTCTCTCTCTCTCTCTCTCTCTCTCTCTCTCTCTCTCTCTCTCCCCTGTAATATTTTAGCAAGCACGGTTGTTATCCATGTATTAAATTGAAAGAACGGGTGGTAAGTGTTTTTTGACAAAATACTATTCGTTTCATGCCTGCTTTGCTTGTATGATTTTGATGGGCAATACTAGTAAAAGTTTAACTGTGTATCAGGGTACGGATTTTGAATATCGCGATTCGTTTCGAGTGATTATGACAAGTATGCTTAAGCATTAGGAAAGGTGGAAGGTCTGAAAGATGTTTGTTTGTAATAGTGGCTGTGGAAAATAGGCGGTGTGACCGGGAGAGAGAGAGAGAGAGAGAGAGAGAGAGAGAGAGAGAGAGAGAAGAGAGAGAGCGCACATGCTCTCAGGTGCAGACAGCTGATTTTATCTAGGTTGAATTTCTGGCTAATTGGAACACTGGGTATTCAGTTGTATATTTTATTTGAAGTTTAATAAACACACCATATATTTGATAATGCACGGCCGTTTCTCTCTCTCTCTTTCTCTCTCTCTCTCTCTCTCTCTCTCTCTCTCGGAAGATTAGTATTTACCAATAATGAGTTGCAATAGCAATGATATTACATTGTGATCATGTTGGTTCCAGTATTTATTTGCACATTTGAGATGTTAAACTTCGGACTAGTTAAGAAAAGGCTGAGGTTATTTACGAGAATAGAACATGATCTGGACGAAGTATAGTGCATGGCCGAAAGCTGATGAAATGTGAGACAGGAAACTGAGAAATTAAGATAAAACTGAATACCTGAACGTGAAACTGCAAAGCAAAGGGGAATTGAATAGGGAAATCGTAAAGTAGCGAAACTAAAGTAAGTGATTGAAAGGCGTAAATGCGGACATTGAATCTTAAAATACCTAAACATAGTAGATAGTAAAATAAATGAGAATTATTTGTTAAAGGAGTAATAAAGTTGATCTTGGCATCATGTGGCGTAAAATGAAATATAAACTGTTAAAAGATATTAGAAAATTGTGCTAAGAATTATCAGGGAAAACAAAAAGAAATAAAAAATTGGAATTATTATTAAATGGGATTGATGAGAAAAAATTTAAATAAAAATAAACTGTATTGACAGGACACCAAGGTTGAAAGATGAAAATAATTCATAAAAAAAAGTAAAAGCGACTAAAAGTAAACCTCAGAAGAACCCTAAATTAAAAACGCAAAGAAATATGAAGTGCATAATTATCAAAAGAATGCAGGGATGTTTTTGCAATGGGACTGCTTTTTTTTCCATCTTGCCTTATCATTTAATGAACTGTTTTCATTGCTTGACATTTTTATTGAGAGTCTTAATTGGACCAGTGTTTTCTTTAGCTCTGTCCCCACGAAATGGCCAGAATCTCTTTGTAGAACCCTGTGAATAGGACTTATGCGGATGCTGTTGTAGCCGTTTGTTGATTCCTTCATTTGTATTGCGAAGTGTTACTCTTAAAGTGTTTGCATACTTGTAGTATTCATTTTCGTTGTAGTGTATAATAAACAAATACATTAAAACTTAACGTACTTTATGCAACATTGTAAAATGTAACCATGCACTTACTTGCATATGTGCACATAGCGGTGTATAGTTATAGCAAGTACAGAGTGTAGAATTTCAACTTGCACACAAAATTGTACTGTGATATCAAACTTGTCCTTCTCATTGGACAAGGACAATGTAATTAACTCTGCAATGCATAGCCGTTGCTCATGGAATGTATCCGTCGAATTCTTAGTAAGATAGTTTAGTCCATTGTGAAAAATTCAAAGAAGGGAAAGGAATTGTTATTGTTAATTTTAAAATTACACTAATAGACAACAGCCAGGACAATCCGTTTCAATATATATATTTTTTTTTTTTTTGCCGAAAGGCTCATAGCGATTATATGTTGCTCCTTTCAAAGAGGTTATAAAACATAGAGACCGCAGAATGAGGAAAGATATTTTTGCAGTTCTTGAATAATGATTAGAAAACCCTTAAACCCTGTGTTATATTTCCATGCTTAAGAGCTTATATTGTTTGGGGTATTCAAACTTTTTTTATCAGTGTCTCCTTCAACCTTCTCATCAGTACTCATTTTGCATATATATATATATATATATATATTTATATATATATATATATATATATATATATATATATATATATATATATATATATATATATATATATATAATAATGTGTGTGTGTTTGGGTAGGTGGATGCTGTTTAGTAATTTTTAATGTAACTTAGGAGATACAATTATTTGCCTTTCACGTGTAATTAAATCTTACTGAATTTTCAGCTGATCTCTGTTCATTTTGTCATTCACGATGCCATGCAATAGTCTCGTCTTCATGAACTATTACCGAGTTCTCTCTCTCTCTCTGTCTTCATCTACTGAATACTCTCTCTCTCTCTCTCTCTCTCTCTCTTGTTTCATTTTAAGAGTTACTATATTTGTCAGTATATTTTCGTTTGTTACTTTTACCGCTGCTTCTCTAAAATGTGATGGTTTAAAAGGACATTTCCAATATTATTTGTTGTTCCTATTCATATATTTTTTATTCTGGCTGTTCTGTATATCGTAATGACGTAGCTCTGAAAAACTGGACCCGCGAATCAGTGTAGGGTGTCAAAAAATGGATGCAAAGCCAAGATAATTCGAAATTAATGGGATATGACGGAATTGGGGAACACGCCTGCAATATTTTGTATACTAGTTTATTTTCCTTTTCATACTGCCAGCATTTCAATCTGACATCACAGCGAGTAAAAGGTCACATCAGTATTTAAAAGTTTATGTATTATATGTTAAGCAATTTTTTTATTTTAGATTGACAGCTTAAATATCACAAACAGTTAGCGTTCTAGCAACTTTTCTCTCCATTTTGATTTTCCAGTATCGTTCTCGATTTGCGAAATACGTCGTACTGTAAATATAAATGAATAAGTAAAATGTAAATGAAAAGTTCTCTGGAAGACTTTTATAACTCATGTTTCTGTATATGCATGCGATTATTTTTTTAGTTCTGCCATGCAGATTATACGGGATTTTCCATGTGGTGAAATTTATTGAGAACATTAGGAAACTAGTTTTATTTGCGCCTTAAAAGCTATATAGTTTATAAGATCGCTGTTTATTTGTCTGTGTCTTTCTGTCTGTGTCTGTCTGTCTGTGTCTTTCTGTCTGTCTGTCTGTCTGTGTCCCTCTCTCTTTCAGCCAGTCCTCGTGATGGAGTGTAGTTTTCTTGGCTAAAAACTGGGCGAGGAAATGAATGGTACGATTGTGTTTTCTCAAAAATCTCGTATGAATCTCTTGACCTGAATAATACCTGGTTGCTAGTCGACTGTAGTAACTAGCAGTTGGGCTGGAGAGAGAGAAAAAAATTTTTGATAAAACAGGATGGGCTTCGACAAGGCAATCCTCTACTAGAAATTTTTAATGTCTTTAGTTTTCCAGAAACCTTATTTCCCCATCCCCTCGTTTTACTGCTGGTTTGGTGCACGGATGTTCGCTTTTCCCTCGGTTAATTTCTCTTCTGATCGCTTTACTTTTTCCCTTCTGTAATTCCTCCCAGCTTCCTCTCCTTTTCTTTTTGTCCAGTCTCTCTCGTTTATCTTTTAAACGTCGTCTCGTTTTTCACCATTTTTCCTTCATAAGAACGTTCATTTCCTCCGCCTTTGTTGCTCCTCTAGCCTTTTGGTATAAGTATACTGCAATATGTTATAAGGAAGACTGTTTTCCTCTTGCCTACCTTATGACCTTTTATTGTTCCTACAAAGGAAGGCTACTTTTTCTATGGAAAGTCTTATTGCATGGGTATACTTGCATGGTGTGTTTCCCCCACGCTCATGATTGTCTTACTGCCGACGCATTTTGCGTTACAAGTAAATTTCATAGGAGAGTATGCGTAAATATCACTGTGATTTCGTATTTCATGTTCGTGAAGAAGAAACCACTTATCGTAAGTATGCGAGATCGAATGGGTAGAGATTGAAATTTCATCAATGGAAGGAGTTGCTTGAGTAACTTCGCATTATAGATAGCCTGCATGTCCAAAGCTTTGACATAAATGCATATATTTTGCTGCAATGCGGTAATGCATGTTAGTTTTAATAAAATATATCTGTGGCTTCGAAAACACTAGTTGCAAATTTGCAATATTGGCTGGTGTGTCAAAGAAAACGCAAACAAATGATAGAACAAGTAGGTTTGATCATTTGGGACCAAAAGCACGTAATTATTAGCAGAGTCATAATCCAATATTTCACTTTGTATCTTCCATGAAGCTACAGTGTTTTAAAACTACGCTCTGATTTAGGTAGTAATGAAATCATTTATGCATTCCAATGAAATTTCCTTCCGTGGACGCATGTTCGTGGGTCACTTTCCTTCGCTGCGCTTTCTGTCGTCTTACCATTTTTTGACTCATCCACGATGCTTATTTATCTCGCCAGTTCATTGAAATAAATCTAGACTTCGTTTTTTCGTAGCGTCTCGAGCTTTTCTTTTTACGAGGTTTCGGTAGATTGTGCGTAATTATGAACCCAAACTGTGACATAGCCTTATCATCTACCTTACTTCGACGCAGTAAGTAAATTTTTTTTTTCTTGGATCATCCTGTATTTACCTAATGGCTTTTTGGGGGGAAATATTCTCTTTGCCTCCACCTGCTTACAGAAGCCTCTCTTCCTGTAACTCCGATGTTTTTTTTTTTTTTTTTTATCCTCTCTACTTCTTCCACTATGTTGCTATACGTTCGTGTTCCTGTATTTCTTAACTCCGATAAATGGAGGCATTATCATCGAAGGCAGGCCATCCCAGAGTTATAGAACTTACCAATCAAAAAGCTACATCGTCATAAGCATCATTGTCATCTGTGTCATCATTGCGAGAGCGAAAAGATTTCTCTTCATTCCGATGCATCTGTGTTTATTAGTTCTAGTAGTACCTGGTCATACACTAGAGAAAATATTCAATGCATTTGGCTTGACTTGAAACTCAACCCGAATATATTTAATCCGAATGCTGATACGACCTGTGTGTAACTTATCAGTATAAGCAAGTGGACTTTGCGTATTGTTTATGTAATATTTCACTTTTTTGATCGATAAAACCATTTTTTAATAACTTCTGACAGCGGTAGCAAAAATAGACCAATAACCCATTTTAAAATCTCCCTTCATACATTACATTCTCTTTCGTTTCCGATAAGAGTCCATTCCTATTTTTCTCCTGATATTTTAGGCTAAATGCATTCCCTGATTCCTCTCTTATTCCCCGTTTTTCGAATGAGAAAATTCCGTTCTTTTCTTTTTCCTTTATGCTGTTCAGGGCTGAAGCGTAATTTTGTTTTGGGTAAAATCCCTTTGAATGATTCCTGTTTTGCATGTACTGCCTGGAAACTCGCGTCCTTTTAATCTTGAGTGTTTTGTTTTCGCCTCTTTTTAGTTTTCTGTAAAAGAAAACTATTATGCAGGCTTTCTCTGTCCGTCCGCACATTATTCTGTCCACACTTTTTCTGTCCGCCCTCAGATCTTAAAAACTACTGAGGCTAGAGGGTTGAAAATTGGTATGGTGATCATCCACCCTCTAATCATCAAACTTAACAAATTGCGGCCCCCTAGCCTTAGTAGTTTTTATTTTATTTCAGGTTAAAGTTAGCCATAATCGTGCTTCTGGCAACTATATAGGATACGCCACCACCGGGCCGTGGTTAAAGTTTCACGGGCCGCGGCTCATACCGAGACCACCGAAAGATAGATCTACAGTATTTTCGGTGGCCTTGATTATACGCTGTAGCGACTGCACAGGAAACTCGATTGCGCCGAAGAAACTTCGGCGCATTTTTTACTTGTTTTTTATTTGAATTGCAAATTATATATAACCGTTGAAGTCTTTCTCTGATGGTGATTATCTTGTTTTTAGTCTCTTTGGTCTCTGCTCTTTGTAATTAGTGTGATTTGGTATTGATTTTTTCATCCCATGTCCGAGAACAGAGCTGGGAATCGATTAGAGCAGAATTATAGTCAAACTATCAATACATACGAAAGCATGATTAGAAACTTTTTAATGGTTATATCGGAAAAGAGTATAGATTATCTCTTATGGTTCTCTCTGTGGGCACGTGGGTTTGTGTCTGAGTTTAATTTTCTGTAAAAATAACTACTTAATATTGGTTTTAATGGAAACAGTACTCAAGAAAAGACAGCAGTACAGTATGTAAATTTCGTGTACCAAATATTGTGAGTATTTTACCAATTGTAGGAAATTTTTTCCTCCATGATCATATGTAATATTTTTGTCCGGGAAATTAATGCATTGGGGTTTTACAGGCTTGGGGTTTGCAGGCCCCTCGGCAGATTTCGAGGTAATGCAGTAAATGTAATGCTATTACGCAACTTTTCGTAATTACAATTGATTCATTTTTTCTTATGATGCTTTACCCTGCATGCTGTAGTGTAGGGGCTGCAGTCTAAATGCTTCAGCAACTACGCTCGATACTGAAAATGAATAAGTTCAGTACAGTGTTACTGGAAACCTCGAGGAGTTGTCGATAGTCGACAAAAAGAATAAAAGACGCGAAGTAGCATAGGTGGCGGGTAAGGGCAGATCAATGGCATGGGTTGTGGTAGGTCACAAATGCTGAGGTAGGCCTTACGCTATAGTAGAACTATGCTATGCCATTTGATTAATACAGAGGACTTAAATGCTCGTAACCCCAAATCTTGACCTAAAGCTAAATGCAGTAGCCAAATTCATTATGTAACCACACTTACTGAATATAGAGTAAGGAAGAGAATGAGTGCTTTCCGAAATGATTTTTATTTCTATCGAAATGCGAAGAGATGCATGACCCTAATGATTCCTGGTGGGAATTTTAGCTCCCTACGGTATTTTTGCTTTTAAAGCTTCAAAACGGATTTTGTTTTCCAGATTTGAGGGGGCAAGTTGCTCATAGAGTCTATACTTTACCCGTTTTTCCTCTTTTAAAATTGTTACATGGATAAATTGCGAAGTGAGGAAAATTTGAGAAATTCCTTTTCTTACAATTTATGCTTCTTAATTCATTTAGATGTCCTTTCTAATTTTACTTTTCAGTCATTTTAGTTGCAATTATTCCTATATATCATTCTGTATCTATCATATTTCTTTAATCTCTTTATCTATCAAACGTATTCAGATGAAGAGACGGTTTATGCCTTCCTTCTCCTACCCTAGTTGTTTCTATGTCTAAAGAGTAATTTTATTTGCAAAAACTTCGACATTTTTCGGTTTTGCATGCAATGCCTCCGGAGCTTTTCCCTGTTTTTTCTAGACTTCTGGAGTTTTGGGGTAAACTTTTTCTTTTTCCCAAATACGATAAAACTGATATGCTTTTTCTCTTTCCAAGTGATTAATTGTCTTCCTTTTTTAACCAGTTCTTTTATTTCTTCCTCTTGCAAATAGCTCCGTTTCAGACATGTAATTTTATTCTTTGCTTCGATGAGAATTGTTTGATTTCAGGTGTGCCTAATCGAAAATAAAATGAAAGTTTTTTACTACTTGGTTGAATTTTGTTTCATAAATTCGGCTTCTAGTGATTATCCATTTTAATGGATTTGATTTGCATTATATTAGTCTATATCTACTTATGTGTTAGTAGAGGGATCAGCAGGTTTTGTGCTTTCAAGATTATCCACACAACTCGATTGCTTATGAGTTTGCGCGGAATCTTAGCTTAGCGATTATCACTCCTGCTCAATAAGGAGGTGAAAATCCGCATATCGAGGGCCACCATCTAATTGGTATTATTATATCGTGAAGGAAGATGCCAGGACTAGAACCGAGTATAAGTGTTTTTTAAACAACCTCCCTTTAAATTTGACGGCTGTTAATGTATTGCTGAATTCATTGGACATTATTGCCAAGTCCTCCAGCACTGGCTCATTTTGGATGAAAAAGTATTGAGCTGTATTCATGATTTGTAAATAACTCTTTTTTATAGATGACTTCCCCCCGTAACAATAATGATTACAAGGAAGAAAGCAAATAAAAATGGTTACTCATAAACTACAGGCGTTCATTATTGCCCAACTTAAATTATTTTGCTCTTTTTATGTGCATCCTCTGTGCGTTTACC
>NC_089757.1:24653264-24660764 GCF_040412425.1 Macrobrachium rosenbergii
CTGCCGAAGAAAGTACTGTATGAATTAGAAAAAGGAATAAATGCACATGTCACGCTAACTTTCTTTTCTGGGACAGGAAATGAATATGATTCAGATTTAGTAACATTAAATACTAGAATATTTTTATTTTCATTTTTATTATATGAATATGATTCAGATTTAGTAACATGATTGAATACTAGAATATTTTTATTTTCATTTTTATTATATTAATATGATTCGGATTTAGTAACATGACTTGATACTAGAATATTTTCATTTTCATTTTTTATCATATGGATATCATTCAGGTTTAGTAACATGACTTAATACTAGAATAATTTCATTTTCATTTTTATTATTCATGGAAATTCTCGTGCGGAACGAGGACGCTCCTCTGGCTTCCGCGCTGAAAGTCTGATTCCTTTTATGAAGAAATCCAAGGTCTAGCAGTGTGAGAAAAAGCAAGATGAATTCCTGCAAGCAGCTTTGGCTTAAGAATCATAAATTTCCAACGCACCAGCCCAAGTCAGCGAGCGTCTTATCTTTTCCACACACTAAATTGTGTTGCTGTGGTTCTTTTCCTCCACGAAGTGCTTGCAAGCTAAATAAGAAAAAGACGATGGGGCAGAATAGTAGAGAACTCGTGTGTCAAAGCTGACATTAAACATTCACGGACATTGTTATATTTGTTTTGGTTTTACTCACATGACTAATGCGTCTTCTCTGAGATTAAGTTAGAGTTATAGATTAGGTAGTTCAGATATTTGAATATACGCTTGTTTCTTGTTTTAATAGCCATTTAATTAGAATCAGGTGAGATCATGTGTTCTCCAAATAAAATAACTTGAACTCCCTACTATAACACTCTTTTAACAATCTTTTAGCACAGTAAGTGGTCCTTCTGAGAGAGAGAGAGAGAGAGAGAGAGAGAGAGAGAGAGAGAGGAGGGCGTTGGAATGAATAATAGTAAATATTTCACCAGTCCTTTGTCACGGGACAGAAAAGACAAGATAAATATATGATTTAAGCCAAAAGAGAAGCATCAACTCGTATTCTTTTTTTCAGTGGTATGATCAGCTGTTTGTGTCTCGTCTCCCGTGAGGTGGATCAGTGAAAAATATGAAAATATGAAATGTTTCGCTGTAGGCGAAATGTACATTTAGTTTGTTTCCTGTCTGCAGGTTAATCCAGCTTTTATAGTTTTCCAGTACAGAGAAGTACCCTTGTTCTCATGAAAATACGCGTAAAAAAAAAAAGGACGCATGAAATGGGTGAAGTTTATGAGTTTGAAAACGTCAGTGCTTAAATTTGAATGATTGAAAGAAAGTTGTTATTTGTGTCATTTTGAAAGGCTGTAAATCAGAAAATTTTTCAGATATTATTGATTTAGATAACAATGAGTCAGTCATTTCTGCTCGCCCTGTGAGCAGATACATATATTTATATATGCTTGTATGCGCTTGCTAGCTTTTTGTGGAAAGATATATATATATATATATATATATATATATATATATATATATATATATATATATATATATATATATATATATATATATATATATATATATATTATATTATAACTATATAGTATATTATAATCTATTGGTCACCTTTTACTACATGCGTATGTAGTTGTAGTAACCGCAGTGCCTTCTTAACTTCACGAGTTCTTCACACATTTTAGATACGCTTGTCATTACAATACCTTGGTTCCAAATACATGAATAGGACGTAATTCCGATGTCCGTAGCAGGATTCGATCCCGCATCCAAAGTATCAGATGGGGGTCACGTTGCCGACCTAACCACGAAAGGGTCAGGACGGCAACATGACCTCGTTCAAATACTCTGGATGCAAGTTCGTATATTTATATGGACGTCAGAATTGCTTCATATTTTTCCATTTGGATCTAAATCATTGTAGTGACGAACGTATTAAAAAAGTGTGAAGAATTTCACAAGTGTATTTAAAAAACGTTTTGCACTGCCCTCGCCTAGTCAGGTCCACCGTTGTTTGGTGGTAATTAGTCTTGCAAGTCACCAATTTATCTTCCTGACAGATAACTTCCACCACTTTGTGCAGGTCGGTGATAGGAGATGGAAGGTTAGGTGGGATCCCTCGGAGTAGGGTGGGACTGCTGCAACCCTCCTTTTCCCTACTACCAGTCTACCCTTACCTCTTGAAATCCTTTCTCTCCTGTAATCATGGCAATGTAATGACTAGACGCTCGGGAATATATTTTTTGTCTCGCTCCTGGCCAAGTCGTTTGAACAAGTAAATCAAGCTATCACTGTAAACTTACCGTGATAACACCATTTACCAGGATATCACCATTTAATTCACATCTAGATTTGTGGTTTGTCGTAAGATTTTCAGTTTATTCCAGGATATACACATTCATAGCTCCATTGTGCTGGATTCCCACATTATTATCGTTAATTTTGCAAACATTTACAGTATATCTGAATAGGGCATTTTGCTATGCAAACTGTCACAGAACAAACCTGTTAGTAACCAAATTGTATATGTTGGCAGATACGTTTTTATAAACTAAGGTTAATATAATGCACGTGTCTAGATAGCCGATTTTTTTGTTTTCTGTAAAAGAAAACTATTGTCCTGGCTTTGTCTATCCGTCAGCACTTTTTGTGTTCGCCCTCAGATCTTAAAAACTACTGAGGCTAGAGGGCTGCAAATTGGTATGTTGATCATCCACCCTTCAATTATCAGACATATTAAATTGCAGCTCTGTAACCTCAGTAATTTTTATTTTATTTAAGGTTAAAATTAGCCATGATCGTGCGTCTGGCACCGCTACAGGTGCTAACAACACAGGTCACCACCGGGCCGTGGCTGAAATTTCCATGGGCCGCGGCTCATACAGCATTATACGCTGTCCAGAAAACTTGATTGCGCCGAAGAAACTCCGGAGCATTTTTTACCTGTTTTTAATAGTTACGTACTGTAGAAAGGTTGATAACTATAAACGTGTTAAGTAATTTGCTATCACTTTAAATAGGTTAGTGACCTTAGTTGCCTTTATCTCCTTGACGTTTCTTCACATAATCTGGACTTGTAAAATTCCTTTATAAAAGACACTGTTAACTTTTGGTCGTGTGTCTTATTAAGAAGTATATCAGTACCTCATCATTTAATTTTTTTTTTTTTTTTACATATACAGTATCAGTACATGAGACTGTATTGTAAAGAGATACATCAGTGGATTTTATGCAAAGGCACAGAGAAATATGTGAGACGAAAAGCGATAACGAGATGATTTATCAAAACCAACTATTCTATATCTATAATGAGTTCCTTTACTATGGGTTTTCTAAATAGGCCTTTTGTGATATTATTTCATATTCAAAGAGCAAACAAACATACAATAAGTCTCTGCGGATGTATAATGCTGAGACAAGGAATAATAAACGTTATATATGAATTCATTTGCATTAACAGGGGTTAATTCCATATTGAAAATTAATGTCCCCTCGTCTCTCTCTCTCTCTCTCTCTCTCTCTCTCTCTCTCTCTCTCTCTCTCTCTCTCTCTCCAGTTTGCACGTCTCATCTATTCCTGTCCCAAACTCCTTAATTTTTTCCACCAAAAACATTCCTATCTTTCAATCGAAAAATCTATTCAAGCTTTTGAATAAACCTCACGATGTAAACGTTTATCGAAGTCTCCTAGTGGAGCCCTTTGATAACTTATAAATCCTATCAGTTTTGTTTTGTTTCCATCAATCCGTTATTCCGAGAATCCTCAATCAAAATTGAATTTCACTGTGACGAAGAACCAGACTGCAGAGAGAGAGAGAGAGAGAGAGAGAGAGAGGTAATTTACAATACAGTGTAAGATTTCCATTCAATTGGTGTATATTATGTTTTTGATCGATCATCTCACCGAAAGTTTTAACATGGCACCTAACTTGATGTTAGGAATTGCAGATATAGGAATAGGCAAAACTGGAGAGGGACATAATGAATATTGCTCATTTTGCATCACTAGCATGTTCATAAGTCATGATTTCGTTTTGGGGACAGCATTCAAGTAAGTTACCAAATACCGATTTTAGAAAGCATTTTCAGTGGTTGAGAAGAAAAGTTTTGCGCACGTAATTGCAATCATTGACGAAGCTCTTATTCTATGCACAGCATACTCCCTCACTCGCTCGTCATCTTGTTAGGCCAATAAATTCTTTAACTGGTATGGAATGATGTAAGAATCACATCAAGGAATGCTTTGTGAAAAACCATTCGGGCTGTTAATTTTTATCCATTCGTTTACAATTTGAAAGAAGCCATTAAAGAAAACATTAATTATTATTTTACGAGCTTGTTGGCTCGAGCTACGCGCTCTGAATCTCGGCGCTGCTGTCTCCCCTACCCTCCCTATCCCCTACCTACCCCGTCCCAACCCCGGGCGGAAAAACCGGTTTGCAGGAGGGTTGATGTCTCCCCTACCCTCCCGTTCCCCTACCTATCCCGCCCCACCCGGGGCGGACAAACCGGTTTGCAGGGGGTGGTTGGCTGTGTCAAGTCTCCCCAACTGCCACTCGGGGGAGGACAGCCAAAATCCACTCTGATATTATTATAATAGAATATTTATATGTGAGCTTGTTAAAGTTGGTGTGTGAGTTTATTGCAGTGTGTGTGTGTGTGTGTGTGTGAAAGAGAGAGAGAGAGAGAGAGAGAGAGAGAGAGAGAGAGAGAGAGAGTCGAGGAAGGGCCAGCATCAGAGGTAGAAATATTTTGATATATTTTTGACAAAACAGGCTTGGAGAATTGCTTATCAAAAACTCCTTTGCCTACAGACTGCACATCAGACACAATGACAAAATATACAGACATTAATCTAAATCAGCTAGTTGATATTACGTATGCTGTCACTATAGCGCGATTAAAAATAATGCCCTTATGATTAATACATATTGTAAAAAACTGATGCGTAGAGGAAGAAATTTGGTAGGGTAATTATCTAAACGAACATACAGATGGTTTTTCCCGTGTAGGTGATCCCACACTTTTTGATGTTAAAACCAAACTAACTACTTTTCATAGAATGTATACATATTACACATTTCTCTTGTAAAAAGGTCAGGTTTGCATATAATTATATTAGCCTCCAGCATGTCATAGTAATCAACTAAACAGCTGACAACGTGATTTTTCACTAAAATGAACAGCAAAAGCAGTGTTATCCTTTATGTTTTTTCTTTATTGATCTTATATATTTTTACATGATTCCCAAAGGAGGAATGTATATTTGCAGATGAAAAAGGATTTTGTGTGTCGTGGAGATACTAGAACATAGGAAGACACACACACACACACACACACACACACACACACACACTCTCTCTCTCTCTCTCTCTCTCTCTCTCTCTCGATGACCCAGGTAGCTCTAACGCCAGGCGTGTCAGAAGTTGCAACACCAATAGTCGCTAGTTATTAGTTTCTTTTTTATTTATTACTGTAGACATGGAAATTGTGAGAATAATTACTAAGACAGTTCCGACAGTCTTTGCTCAGTGTTCGCTGGATCGTGGAATTTGTGTTTAGGTTGTCTATTAGAGGTAGATCAATGCTTTCACTGTAGCGCAGTGTGACTCTTGTTGTGATTCGTTTTCAATTTGAACAAAACGCGGGTATGTCTCGTTTCATGAAATATGCGTACCTTTGACATCTGTTGACAGTGCCCTACATTTACACATTTCAACCAGTTTTTGTTATATATATTCCCTAAGTTGCCAATCTTTGTATTCCAGACCATGCACACAAACATATATGTACACAAATAGTACGCCACAAATATCGTTTAATATTGAGTTCGCTATACCTTGGGAATAACTTACACCCAAGAGGAATTATAATTGGCAAGTGCTTTGTCTCCAACTGGATTCGAACCGATCGCGATGCCTGGTTTAGAAACAACGATAGATAGTGAGTTAGACAACGCAGATATATATTCAGTCATTTAGAATTTTTATTCCAAATCACACACGCACGCACGCACGCACACATACATAGAGTATATATATATATATATATATATATATATATATATATATATATATATATACATATATATATATATATATATATATATATATATATATATATATATTATATACACACATACATATATATATATATATATATATATATATATATATATATATATATATATATATATATATATATATATATATATATATATAATATATATATATATGTGTGTCTGTGTGTTTGTGTATATATTTAGATGTATGTATGTATGTATGTTTGGATATATACCAGAGTATAAACCCTGACCAATTTCGTCTTTACATCTCAGACATCCTCACGAGCCGACTGATACATAGTGATACAAATTCACAATACGTATGCTAGAGAGTTAGCACAAACAACCTTCAGACGACTGAAAACCAAATATCCACCCCTGCCAGGTGGGACAGACGAGGAAGGAACAGTCAGCTAATTAGCTTGTGAGTTCATTACTCTGTTTATAAGTCTGTTAATCTGTGCTGGCTGTGTCACACCTTTGCTCTTGTCCACGCGGTTTAATATGGTCCAGCTTCGTTGACAAAATATCTGCCGAGGGAAAGAATATGAAAATACTTTCTTCGGTAGATTAAATAATTTGGTCCCGCCATGCCCAAATGTCATTGCAAAATTTCACAGAACGTAAGGGAACGGGGATGTGAAGAGAATTTCCGGACAGTTTTACATTATATAAAACCATGTAATAATAGAACGAGGTTCTTCTTTTCATTTATCCATTTTTTTTAAATGACGTACCAGATAAATTCTAGTAAGTAAACTAGACGCCCCCATTCCCACTTTCACCCACTGCCCACAGCGCCCACACCTGCGGTGAAAAGAGGAAAAGCATGATAAATAATGTGGTCAGTATTTGGTTTGGTTTAGTGAAAACATGCGGTAATATAAGCGCCACTGATATTGAACCATTTATTCAGAGCGGGATAAAAAAAAAAAAATAGGGATGAAAAGCTTGAATATCATATGAAACAAATTGGTTTGTCAGGTTATTAATGAGGGCTTGATTACAGTGTCCTGTTATTTCATGTTAAAATGCGAATCATAACGGATTCCATTTATTTTGAAAAGTGGTGAACGACACCATAACATGAATTTTGCTTGAATTTTGCTTTCTTTGATGTTTTTGCCCCAATAGAGGTTCAGTCAGGCGGCTATTTGGTAACAAAGGATTTTGTAAATGCATCTTGAATGGGAGAGATAAGGTACGATACTTATTGTGCCCTTACAGTTAATAGTATTGGCTAAAATTATTAGAGGTTATAAAAAAGATTAATTATGGAAGCCCAACTGGGTTACAACTGATCTACTCATTATATTGAGTAAAAGGGGTCCAGTCAAGAACTCTACTGTATACATACACTACAGTGTATATATAAGTATATATATTTATTTTATTTATTTATATGAATATATGTATAACTGATTCACGAAGATATGGAACGTGATGAGTGTAT
>NC_089757.1:24665764-24673264 GCF_040412425.1 Macrobrachium rosenbergii
TAATATTTCCTCTTTAGAGATCTGCCCTCTCGGTCGCTGAGGTCGCAGTCTTAACCTGGTGGCAATATCCAGCCAATTTTCTGGTCTTTTGGGCAGATCCCATAACGGACACGATTTTTAGGGATGTGGAAGGAGAAAGAAATGACGTGGATATTTCGTCATTGGAAGGGACTGAAGGCCAAGCTGTTCGTTTAGAATGGGGCAAAACAAATGGGTATCTTCTGTATTTGACCGCTTTGTACACCTGTCGTCGGGTGTATTTCCTGTATGAATTAAGTGGCACCTGTGGGTGAAAGTTAGGGGTTTCCAATTAGGAAACATCGTTTAGACAATGAAATTTTTCAATGGTCAGTATTTCATTTCTTTTACCAGCATAATTCACCACATATAAGGCTGAAAAATTTGGTTTTTCATTTTTCATCGGCAGCTGAATGTTGTCTTGAGTTGCTTAGTTCTCTTTTATATTTACTTATTTTTTTTTCATAATTGTTTCTTGTCTTGAGAGTAATTCTGAGCGGCTTTTTGACTGGAAGTTTTCACTTGGAAAGCATCTTATTTTCTTTGAAAACTACCCTATTATCTAAGTTGGGTCGAATGATGGCCACGTGCCAAATTTTGTCTAGATCGGTCAAGCGGTTACCACGTAAGTTACAAAGGGAAGGGGGAATGGGAAGGGGAAGGGGGTACGAGTTTGAAACCTACCCTATTACCTAAGATGGGTCAAACGATGACCAAGTTATAAATTTTGTCTAGATCGGTCAAGCGGTTCGGATTTCTATAGCGCACTAACATACAAACATTCACTTTTATATATAAGATATATATAAATTTCTGCTTGATAGTGGGTAGGTGGAGGCTGCACGATGTGCGCCAGAACGCTCCGACAAGCAGTTTAAGGTTATGTTTTCCCAGAACCTGCTGTCATATTTAACCCATTACGCCACTGAAACTGATAAAAACGTTTCAAGAATTTATGATCGCTCACGTATAAGAGCTCAGATTCCTGCCCTGCTGTGAAACAAGAACAGGTGGCTAGTGTTCTCTCTCTCTCTCTCTCTCTCTCTCTCTCTCTCTCTGAAGTTTTATGTTCGTGGCTATGGAGAGCTCCTAAAAAAAAACACTTTTATAGGTTTTATATTATTTACGTGTGGTCCTGTCTAAGAGTAAAAATGGGAAAAGTTGATAAATGTTGATAAAACTATTAGTAAACTTTGCCTGAAGTGGCGTCACTACGAAAGTTTAGAGGGAGTTTCAGTGAGTGTTGAGACCAGCTTGTTGTGGTAGTGTCAACGAAGCCACAAGAAAAATTGTGATATGCCGTAACTAAATTTGAAGTTTGTGATAATCAAGGTCCAAAGAATTCTTTAGACCTTGGTGGTGATCTTTTAAAGAATCTCCATTTTACGAAGTAAATATGAAACAGATATTACTCGTATTTTGGGGATGAAAATACACAAGTAAAAAAATGCGCCGAAGTTTCTTCAGAGCAATCGACTTTTCTGCACAACCGCTACAGCTTATAATCAAGGCCACCGAAAATAGATCTATCTTTCGGTGGTCTCGGTATAATGCTGTATGAGCGGCGGCCCATGAAACTTTCTGCCACGGCCCGATGGTGGCATATCCTATATCGTTGCCAGAGCCACGATTATGACTTTAACCTTAAATAAAATTAAAACTACTGAGGCTAGAGAGCTGCAATTTAGTATGTTTGATGATTGGAGGGTGGATGATCAACATACAAATTTGCTGCCCTCAAGCCTCAGTAGTTTTTAAGATCTGAGGGCGGACAGAAGAAGTGCGGACAGACAATAGTGGGAACAGAAAAAAGTGCGGACAGACAGACAAAGCCGGCACAACACTTTTCTTTTACAGAAAACTGAAAGATCCAGGATTATTTTTTTTAAACAACTTCACAAAGTAAAAGCCAATCGGTAAATGAATTACATAAACGTTAGACTGACAGATAATTCTAGAGCGATACTTTTCATCGCCGTCAAGAATCTTTTCGACACAAATTGAATAAATAAACTGAATGTCTTGCATGAAGGGGGATAAAATCCATGTAGCATTGACATTTTGTTCCCAGCCTTTGTCGTGAAACATTTACAAGGAAAATCCTGTAACAAAGCTAGAGCCAGTTCTCTCGCCCTTTCCATTTTCAGTTTTTATTCAAACTTTAGATTTCATTATTAGAAAAATCCAAAATGAAAAATTCTGGAAGTCAAAGGTTAGTTTCTTTGTCTTTTTGGAGGGGGAATTTTGATTTAAGTTAATGTTAAAGGTAATAAAATAAAACGTATATTATGATATCAGTTATATAAAGAAATAGAAATGGGGTTCAGTTGGTAAGAGCCAGTTTTTAATTTTCTGAAAAGAAAATTGTTGTGCTGGCTTTGTCTGTATGTCCGCACTTTTTCTGTCCGCCCTCAGATCTTAAAGCTACTGAGGATAGAGGACTGCAAATTGGTACGTCGATCATCCACCCTGCGATCATCAAACATACCAAATTGCAGCCCTGTAGCCTCAGTAGTTTTTATTTTATTTAAGGTCAAAGTTAGGCATAATCATGCATCTGGCAACGATATAGGCCAGGCCACCACCGGGCCGTGGTTAAAGTTTCATGGGTCGCGGCTCATACTGCATTATGCCGAGACCACCGAAAGATAGATCTATTTTCGTTGGCCTTGATTATGCGATCGATGTACAGAAAACTCGATTGCGCCGAAGAAACCTCTGCGCTTTTTTACTTGGTTAATATTACGTGTAATATCTTCTTATTACTAGATTAAAGTATTCAAATGGGAATGTCATCGTTGAGATCTTCAAAGAATGAAATATATCTGTCTAAATATTGCATTTACGGAAACTTTACTTCACTACGCTGTATTGCAATTTTATTCCGCTGTGATGCGGTGGATATATATATATATATATATATATATATATATATATATATATATGTACTTAATATTACAAGGATATCACGTTGCCCACCTGACCACGTGGGCAATGTGACCTCCTTGTGATTAAGGTAACTCGTTCGCTTCCCGCAGCCGGCCGTCGCAGGCTCTTCAATTTCTTCCCTTGGATCTATCGGCTTGTAGTTACAAGCATATCCAAAAAGCGCGAAGAATTAGCGGAGTTAAGAGGGCATTGGGCATTAGAATTACATATGTCTGGTAAAGTGACCAGTAGATTCTGCATATATATATATATATATATATATATATATATATATATATATATATATATATATATATATATATATATATATATATATATGTATACACACATGTGTGCATATATACATGTATATATATATGTATGTATGTATGTGTGTGTGTGTGTAGAATCTACTGGTCACTTTTTACCAGATACATATGTAATTGTACCTAGCTTGCAAAATGCCTTTTCGTATCAGGTGGGCAATGGTAATTGTTCTGATTAGCGGACCTGGCCTGTTTCCGCCACTGCACGTCAGAATTTCTTCAAATTTCTTGCACATGGATCTTAAGGTTTTGTAGTGACAAGAGTACCTAAAAGCGCGAAGAATATATATATATATATATATATATATATATATATATCCAAATATATATATAAGAATATATATATATATATATATATATATATATATATATGTGTGTATATGTGTGTATGTATGAGTGTACATATACATACATATTTAGAGAGAGAGAGAGAGAGAGAGAGAGAGAGAGAGAGAGTATCAAGGCTTTTTTTTTTTTAACTACGAATGCAATACATTCATGGACAACGTATTTAGATCCAAAAATAATTAGTACAGCTTTGCCTATCATGATTCAAAAACACGTATTTATTTCTCATTACCTTATTTGTATTCATAGAGGGCTTACCATTCTCATTGTGTGGAGCCGTGTGTTGCGCCACATTTATTGCAAACAAAAGCTTTGAAATATGAATAAAACGTGTCATGAGATGAGATACTTCCAAAAAAATTGAATAGTGTGCTAGGCATTATTTGAACTGCTCCCTTGTCATGACGTAATTTTTTGGTTTATTACAAACAGAACATTAATTAAAAAACCTGGAACAGGACTGGAAATAAGCCCACGAGATACGATTACAGAGAAACTGCGAGAGTAGGGTAATTATGCTGTAGGTTTGGCAGTACATGAAGTGAAGTGATTATATATATATATATATATATATATATATATATATATATATATAATATATTTACATTACTTCACAGGCTTATTTTTCACCTGTGATATGTGTGATAAAAGAATCACGTAAATGAATCACGTACAAAATATATATATATATATATATATATATATATATATATATATATAGCAGAAAGACTTAGTTTTGCATAAGAATTTTCACTTTTTGTCAATAGGGAAAAAAGTTATTATATATGACTTAGAATGAAATTTTTCCATCTTCTTATTTTGAAGTTGGAGGAAAGGGTAAAAACTACACATAGATTCGAAGAACCACGTAAGTGGAATATTTCCTTAGAAAGAGGAATAGAAAACAACTGTCTTATTCTTCTTGTTTTATAGGAAAATGAAATGCTTTCACGGTGTGCCTCTTGTGAAATTAATCTTTTCACGCTCTGTTGGGTTTTCTTAGGGGAAACAAGCTATAGAGAAAATTCCAGGATCAGTTGAGAGGATGTAAAACCCATTCGGCGCAAAAGGTCAGTGTAACAATAATCCATTAATTCTAGAAGAAAAAATGGGGCGTTGTTATTATTTTATAACTAAAGAGAATAAGGTTTTATTCGTTTTAACTAATGTGACTGGAGATCTATAGAAATGAAGAAGTGAGAAATGTTTTCTGCTGTTAATATGTTTGCCTGGAAAGAATTCGTTTCTTCTATATCACCTGAAAGAAAGAGTGGTGAATAGTTTAACTTAAAATTTAATTTTATTGTTTGTATTGCGTCATTTTATTTCAGATTTTTCTGGAATGAATTGCTATCATATTGTTGTCTGGTCTTTTAAGAGTTTTTGTTTGATCTTATGAATTTATTTTGTAAAGGCATTGAACTCTTTTGTTTCTCTCTCTTCTCTTACTTTAAAGGCATCTGAAGTCTCTCTCTCCCCTCCTCTCTCTCTCTCTCTCTCCCAGCTTCATTCTGGAGGCCAAGCATAAATTGCAGTGTACCATAACCTGGCAGCCACCCACTTTTGTCTTTCCTTTGTCTTGTTTTTCTTTTTTTTTATTTTTGTTGATCTTATTACCATTTCATTCCCATCAAAGAGACCGCATCTGGCTACTCTTTAGAAAGGTTCATCTGGTGCCCCGTCTAGAACGGGAGGAAGCGTTGAATTTATTTGAATTTATTAGAATTTTACATAAAGGAAAAAATGCAGTCGGGAAGAGACATTTTCAAGGCACCTTTTGAGAGGTTGTTACTAAGGGATGCTTTATATATTATAACATTACGTTATGGGAATGAATTGTTTAAAAGTTATTTTGTTCATACACAGAATAAACCTTTGGTTTTAACACAAGGGGATGTTCTGTAGCTCCAGCTGGGGAACTTTCCCTTATATTTAAGATCAAAGGTTTGTTAGTTATGAAAAATACAAATTGATTTAAAATTTGACATAATGCTATTTCATTGACAGCTGCGTTTACCTTTTCAAGTTGTACAGATATTGGTAGTTAGGTAAATTTGTTTATAATCGTAATTACAGATAACGATAAATCGAAATAAATTAAGCACGTAACAACACATGCGCCTTAATAATTATTAGAAGGTAACAAATAACATCAAAGAGATAAATAGGTGAATTTAAAAGTGTACAAGAGAGATTTTATAATTTAAAAAAATGAAGTAACGCAAACAACGCTGTTATAATCAGGAAGAAGCTACAATAATTACAAAACTTGCTTATAGAGTCCGTAATATGTGTGTGTGTGTGTGTGTGTGTGTGTATATATATATGTATATATGTATGTATATGTGATGAAAATGCCATTATTTCCTTTTTCGTTTGCAGATGTTCACATCACTACTTTTCATCAACCAGTTAGGGCATACATCCTTGTAAGCTAGTCATTGCTGAAATTACAAAAGAAAAAACTTTGACCTCGAGGTAACATTACCGTTATGGATGTGACTAATACGAAGAGTGAGAGAAAATATTGAAACATGGAAGATAATGGGAAACATGGAGACAAATGAACACTGTGTTGCTTCTCTCTCTCTCTCTCTCTGTTATTGGTGACCTTTAAGCCTGGATGGGCTAACGAGATTTTAATTACTTTTGATGCGAATGAATTGAATGACATCGGAGTGAGACCTGTGATGTTGCCGTGATTAGGGGAATATGACATAAACAAGACTGTATTCGGAGTCTAATTCTCTCTCTCTCTCTCTCTCTCTCTCCAGTTACGTTTAAGATTACTTATAGGAGGGAGTATGAATGGTGCAGAGGGAGAGGGATTTTGTGTCATCCCTGCTAACAGCTCTGTCAGCTGTCAGTATAATGCTGGGCATATAAATATACTTTGAATATGCGTAGTTATCTGGAGAGGATTAAAACAGTTTATGGATATCTCCCTGTCTCTTCTGTCTGTTTCTACCGTCCAGACAGTTATTTCAAGACTCACAAAGAATGTTACCATTAACGATTGATGAAAGATATGTCACGTTTTCGAGCACGCGTTCTTTCAGCAACCTTTAGTTTTTCTTCAGATTTTGTCGCCTGTGTCTCAAGTTTTGTCAGTAATTACCACGCGATCTGATCATGTAAAACAAACGCGTATTGAATGACATTGTAACTTACAAATTACAAAATTCCATTATTCTGAATAATTATTTTTGTAGCAATTAGGAAAACTATCGATGAAAAAATAAATCCTTTAAGCGAAAATAGGTAGCCTGATCAAAATATTCGGCGGCTGTAAATTTGCATTGCTTTAAAAAATTAGCAGTGTTTAACCAAGATATGTTGAACTTCATTTTGTCCACCTAATTTCTTACCAGGCCCGGCCGGGATGCTTAATTTTTCAGACATTTATCATTTAAGAAAGATGAGTCGGAATTGTTGGGACTCCTGGATGGAGCTCGTCCTTCATTGTCCTACAATATTATTGGATCCATCGTCCGATAATTCGGGCATTTATCGCCGAGAGGGAAGACGGTCGGATTTAATGGGTTTTCATTTTCTCGGCAAAAGGGCGCTGCTGCAAACCTCCATGCCGTTAATCTCTTTAAATGGCCGGATTATCATTATTCATCATCATTATCGTCTGGGTGTAAAAATTCAGGCATGCATTTGAAAATGATCGTGGGTCAAGGAGATCGAGGGTAAAATACGCCCAAGGTTTTGTCTAATTTTACAAGTTGTGGTTAGACGAAATGTGATAGTTAAATCGTTAGTTGTTTTTAATAGATTATTCAGTCGGTCATGGTAACGAGTGGAGTTCATTGCTGCTGGTTAAGGTCTGTCACCAATTTAGAAGTCCTCTCTCTCTCTCTCTCTCTCTCTCTCT
>NC_089757.1:24678264-24708264 GCF_040412425.1 Macrobrachium rosenbergii
TGTCGTGTACAGTAAATGGAACTGCTATAGTATTGCTGTCGCTGTCGCAGTAAATGGAACTGGGTTATAGTATCGCTGTCGTGGTACATTAAATGGAACTGGCTTTTATAGTACGCTCGTCGTACTGGTAAATGGAACTGGGTTATAGTATCGCTGTCGTGCAGTAAATGGAACTGCTATAGTGTCGGTGTCGTGTACAGTAAATGGAACTGGCTTATAGTATCGCTGTCGTGTACATTAAATAGAACGCTGTCGTGTACAGTAAATGAACTGGGTTATAGTACGCTGTCGCACAGCAAATGGAACTGGCTTATAGCATCGCTGTTGTGTACAGTAAATGGAACTGGCTTATAGGTATCGCTGTTGTGTACAGTAAATGGAACTGGGTTAAAGCACGCGTCGTCGTACAGTAAAATGGAACGCGCATATAGTATCGCTGTTGTACATTAAATAGAACTGGCTTATAGTACGCTGTCGTGTACAGTAAATGGAACTGGGTTATAGTATCGCTGTCGTGTACATTAAATAGAACTGGCTTATAGTACGTTGTCGTGTACAGTAAATGGAACTGGCATATAGCATCGCTGTTGTGTACAGTAAATGGAACTGGCTTATAGTACGCTGTCGTGTACAGTAAATGAACTGGTATGTAGCATCGCTGTTGTGTACAGTGAATGGAACTGGCTTATAGTACGCCATCGGTACAGTAAATGGAACTGGGTTATAGTACGCTGTCGTACAGGTAAATGGAATTGGCTTATAGCACGCTGTTGTACAGAAATGGAACTGGCTTTATAGTACGCTGTCATGTACAGTAAATGGAACTGGCTTATAGTATGCTGTCGTGTACAGTAAATGGAACTGGCTTTATAGTATCGCTGCCGTACATTAAATAGAATTATTATAGGCTGTCGTACAGTAAATGGAACTGGCATATAGCACGCTTGTTGTGTACAGTAAATGAACTGGTCAGTACGTACGTCGTAAAATGGAACTGGCTTATAGCATTGCTGTTGTGTACAGCAGTAAATGAACTGGCTTATAGTACGCTGTTGTGTACAGTATGGAACTGGAAGTACGCTGTCGTACAGTAAATGGAACTGGCATATAGCATCGCTGTCATGTACAGTAAATGAACTGGCTTATAGCATCGCTGTTCGCAAGGTAAATGGAATCGTTATAGTACGCTGTCGTGTACAGTAAATGGAACTGGCTTATAGTATCGCTGTTGCAGTAAATGAACTGGCTTATAGTACGCTGTCGTGGTATGGTAAATGAACTGGCTTATAGTACGCTGTCGTGGTACAGTAAATGGAATGAACTGGGTTATAGTATCGCTGTCGGGTACAGTAAATGGAACTGGCTTATAGTATCGCTTGTCGTGTACAGTAAATGGAACTGGCTTATAGTATGGCTGTCATGTACAAAGTTAATGGAATCTGTTTATAGTATGCTGTCGTACAGTAATGGAACTGGTTATAGTACGCTGTTGTGTACAGTAAATGAACGGGCTTATAGTGTCGCCGTCGTGTACAGTAAATGGAACTGGCTACGGGTTATACAGTAAATGGAACTGGGTTATAGTACGCCGTCATGTACAGTAAATGGAACTGGGTTATAGTACGCTGTCGTACAGTAAATGGAACTGGCTTATAGTACGCTGTTGTGTACAGTAAATGGAATGGAACTGTAAACGGAATCTGTTTATAGCACGCTGGGTCGCGGTACAGTAAATGAACTGGCTTATAGCACGCTGCCGTACATTAGTGAATGGAACTGGGTTATAGTACGCCGTCGTGTACAGTAAATGGAACTGGCATAGTAGCATTGTGTACAGTAAAAGCAGTAAACGAACTGGCTTATCGCGGTACAGTAAATGGAACATATAGCATCGCTACATGCCGTCGTGTACAGTAAATGAACTGGCTTATAGCACGCTGTCGTGTACAGTAAATGGAACTGGCTTATAGTACAGTAAATGGCGTATATATATCACTGTCGTGTACAGTAAATGGAACTGGCGACAGTACGCTGTCGTACAGAAATGGAACTGGCTTATAGTACGTCGTCGTACAGTAAATGGAACTGGCTTATAGTATGTCGCTGTCGTGTACAGTAAATGGAACTGGCTTATAGTACGCTGTCGTGTACAGTAAATGGAACTGGGTTATAGTACGCTGTCGTGTACAGTAAATGGAACTGTTATAGTACGCTGTCGTGTACAGTAAATGGAACTGGCTTATAGTACGCTGTCGTGTACAGTAAATGGAACTGGCTTATAGTACGCTGTCGTGTACAGTAAATGGAACTGGCTTATAGTATCGCTGTCGTGTACATTAAATGGAACTGGCTTATAGTACGCTGTCGTGTACAGTAAATGGAACTGTGTTATAGTATCGCTGTCAGTAAATGGAATGCAGTTGGAATAGTTACGTGTCAGTGCGGTATGTACAGTAAATGGAACTGGGTTATAGCACGTGTCGGTGTCGTGTACAGTAAATGGAACTGGCTTATAGTATCGCTGTCGTGTACATTCGTGCACAGTAAATGAACTGGCTTATAGTACGCTGTCGTGTACAGTAAATGGAACTGGCATATAGCATCGCTGTTGTGTACAGTAAATGGAACTGGCTTATAGTATCGCTGTCGTGTACATTAAATGGAACTGGCTTATAGTACGCTGTCGTGTACAGTAAATGGAACTGGCATATAGCATCGCTGTCGTGTACAGTAAATGGAACTGGCTTATAGTACGCTGTCGTGTACAGTAAATGGAACTGGCTTATAGTACGCTGTTGTGTACAGTAAATGGAACTGGGTAATAGTATCGCTGTCGTGTACAGTAAATGGAACTGGCTTATAGTACGCTGTCGTGTACAGTAAATGGAACTGGCTTATAGTACGCTGTCGCACAGTAAATGGAACTGGCTTAGTATCGCTGTTGTACAGTAAATGAACTGGGTTATAGTACGCTGTCGTGTACAGTAAATGAACTGGCTATAGTATCGCTGTCGTACAGTAAATGGAACTGGTTATAGTACGCCGTCGTACATTAAATGGAACTGGTTATAGGTCGCTGTGGTGTACAATGAACTGGCTTTAAATGGAACAAGCATTAAATGGAAGTATATCGCTGTCCTGCGGTACATTAAATGGAACTGGCTTATAGTACGCTGTCGCGGTGCAGTAAATTGAACTGTTATAGTATCGCTGTCGTAAAAGGTAAATGGTGCAAATGGAACTGTCGGTGTCGAACTGGGTTATAGTATCGCTTGTCGTACATTAAATGGAATGGCTTATAGTACGCTGTCGTACAGTAAATGGAACTGGGTTCGTATCGCTGTCGGGTACAGTAAATGGAACTGGATTATAGTATCGCTGTCGTGTCGTAAAACTGGGTTATATACAGTAAATGGAATCGAGAAGTTATGTCGGTGCCGCCAAATGGAATTGGCTGGTTGTATCGCTGTCGTGTACAGTAATGGAACTGGCTTATAGTATCGCTGTTGTATACAGTAAATGGAACTGGGTTATAGCATCGCTGTCGTGTACATTAAATAGAACTGGCTTATAGTATCGCTGTCGTGTACAGTAAATGGAACTGGCTTATAGTACGCTGTTGTGCGCTGGTAAAATGGAACTGGCTTATCGGTGTCGTACAGTAAATGGAACTGGCTTATAGTCTGTCGTACAGTAATGGAACTGGCTTATAGTACGCTGTCGTGTACAGTAAAATGGAACTGGTAATAGTATCGCTGTCGCGTTGTAAATGGAACTGCTTATAGTAATGGAAATGTCTTATAGTATTGCTGTTGTGTACAGTAAATGGAACTGGCTTATAGTATCGCTGTCGGTACAGTAAATGAACTGGCTTATAGTATGTTGCTGGTACAGTAAATGGAACGTGTACAGTAAATGAACTGGCTTAAAGTATCGCTGTTGTGTACAGTAAATGGAACTGGGTTTATACTACAGTAAATGGAACGGTTGTATCGCGTACAGTAAATGGAACTGGTTATAGTATCGCTGTTGTGTACAGTAAATGGAACTGGGTTAAAGTATGTCATGTTGTGTACAGTAAATGGAACTGGGCTAAAGTATCGCTGTGTACATTAAATGGAACTGGGTTAGTATCGCTGTCGTGTACATTAAAACTGGTAACCAGTAAATGGAACTGGGTTATAGTATGCTGTTGTGTACAGTAAATGGAACTGGGTTAAAGTATCGCTGTCGTGTACAGTAAATGGAACTGGGTTATAGTATGCTGTTGTGTACAGTAAATGGAACTGGGTTAAAGTATCGCTGTCGTGTACAGTAAATGGAACTGGGTTATAGTATCGCTGTTGTGTACAGTAAATGGAAAATGGTAAGTAAATGGAACTGGGTTAAAGTATCGCTGTCGTGTACAGTAAATGGAACTGGGTTAAAGTATCGCTGTCGTGTACAGTAAATGGAACTGGGTTAAAGTATCGCTGTCGTGTACAGTAAATGGAACTGGCTTAAAGTATGCTGTTGTGTACAGTAAATGGAACTGGGTTAAAGTATCGCTGTCGTGTACAGTAAATGGAACTACTAGTATCGGTACAGTAAATGGAACTGGGTTATAGTATGTTGTTGCAGTAAATGGAACTGGGTTATATCGTGTTGTGTACAGTACAGTAAATGGAACTGTGTTATAGTGTCGGTGTCGTACAGTAAATGGAACTGGCTTTAAAGTATCGCTGTCGTACATTAAATGGAACTGGGTTAAAGTATCGCTGTTGTGTACAGTGCAATGGAACTGGCATATAGCATCGCTGTCAAAGTACAGTAAAATGGAACTGGCTTATAGTATCGCTGTCAGTAAATGGAACTGGGTTACTGTTGTTAAATGGAACTGGCTTATAGTATGCTGTTGTGTACAGTAAATGGAACTGCTATAGTATCGCTGTCGCGTACAGTAAATGGAACTGGCTTAAAGTATCGCTGTTGTGTACAGTAAATGGAACTGGCTTATAGTATGCTGTTGTGTACAGTAAATGGAACTGGGTTATAGTATCGCTGTCGTGTACAGTAAATGGAACTGGGTTATAGCATGCCGTTGTCGCACAGTAAAATGGAACTGCTATAGTGTCGGTGTCGTGTACAGTAAATGGGAATCGCTGTTGTGTACAGTAAAGCATCGCTGTTGTGTACAGTAAATGGAACTGCTAAAGTATCGCTGTCGTGTACAGTAAATGGAACTGGCTTATAGTATCGCTGTCGTACAGTAAATGGCTTATAGTATACAGTAAATGGAACTTTATAGTATCGCTGTTGTTACAGTAAATGGAACTGTTATAGTATGCTGTTGGGGTACAGTAATGGAACTGGCTTATAGTATAGCTGTCGTACAGTAAATGGAACTGCTATAGTATCGCTACCTGTCGTACAGTAAATGGAACTGGCTTATAGTATCGCTGTTGTGTACAGTAAATGGAACTGGGTTATAGTGTCGCTGTTGTACAGTAAATGGAACTGGCTTATAGTATCACTGTCGTGTACAGTAAATGGAACTGGTTTATAGTAATGGTGTAAAATGGAACTGGCTTATAGTATCGCTGTCGTACAGTAAATGGAACTGCTATAGCATCGCTGTTGTGTACAGTAAATGGAACTGGCTTATAGTATCGCTGTTCGTACAGTAAATGGAACTGGCTTTATGGAACTGCTATTGCTGTCGTGTACAGTAAATGGAACTAGGCTTATAGTATGGCTGGTTTATGTTCGCTGTCGGTACAGTAAATGGAACTGGCTTTATAGAGGATGCTGTCGTGTACAGTAAATGGAACTGGCTTTATAGTATCGCTGTCGTGTACAGTAAATGGAACTGTTATAGCATCGCTGTTGTGTACAGTAAAATGGAACTGGCTTATAGTATCGCTGTCGTACAATAAATGGAACTGGCTTATAGTATCGCTGTCGTACAGTAAATGGAACTGATTATAGTGTCGCTGTCGTACAGTAAAATGGAACTGGCTTATAGTATCACTGTCGTGTACAGTAAATGGAACTGGGTTATAGTGTCGCTGTCGTGTACAGTAAATGGAACTGGGTTATAGTATCGCTGTCGTGTACAGTAAATGGAACTGGCATGTAGCATCGCTGTTGTGTACAGTAAATGGAACTGGGTTATAGTGTCGGTGTCGTGTACAGTAAATGGAACTGGGTTATAGTATCGCTGTCGTGTACAGTAAATGGAACTGGCTTATAGTATCGCTGTCGTGTACAGTAAATGGAACTGGGTTATAGTGTCGGTGTCGTGTACAGTAAATGGAACTGGCTTATAGTATCGCTGTCGTGTACAGTAAATGGAACTGGGTTATAGTGTCGGTGTCGTGTACAGTAAATGGAACTGGCTTATAGTATAGCTTGTCGTGTACAATAAATGGAACTGGGTTATAGTATCGCTGTCGTATACGGTGAATGGAACTGTCTTATAGTATCGCTGTCGTGTACAGTGAATGGAACCGTCTTATAGTATCGCTGTCGTTTACAGTAAATGGAACTGACTTATAGTATCGCTGTCGTGTACAGTTAATGGAACTGGGTTATGGTGTCGATGTCGTGCACAGTGAATGGAACTGGCTTATAGTATCGCTGTCGTGTACAGTAAATGGAACTGGGTTATAGTATCGCTGTCCTGTACAGTAAATGGAACTGGCTTATAGTATCGCTGTCGTGTACAGTAAATGGAACTGGCTTATAGTACCGCTGTCGTGTACAGCAAATGGAACTGGGTTATAGTGCCGCTGTCGTGTACAGTACATGGAACTTACCAGGGAAACTGAAGAATCCGCGTGCAATAGAAAAGAACAGATTTACGAAAAAGTTTTACGGCATTTTCCACGAACGCTTTATGAGCTGTTCAGCTTGGATGAAAGGTTCATTTTAGTAGGAAATTATTTATCACTGGAAAATTTATTAATCGTTTGAAATCAATTATCTTTCGACAATGAACAATTTAAAACTTTTTCGACAATGAAATCGAGAATAACAAAATGGTTTAATTGAGCAATTATTAATCTTCTATAACAATATTTGAATTTGCCCTAACAATAGCATGAATTATTTTACCTGCCGCAATATCTTTAGCTTTACCAAAATAAAAATAAAATTATTTGAATATTATGATTCAGACAAGGTTTATGAAAACCGTGTATCATTCTCATAAAGAATCACGACAATAAAAATTATTACCAGTAATTCTGTCAGTTTCTTTAATAGATCATTATAAGTGTATGGTCTCATTTGGACTATTTCTACCAGCTGGTCTACAACTAGTCAACAGTAGTAATGTAATTCCTGTAGTAATTTAATCTTTTACTGGCATAGCTGCACCATGTAAATTAAAGTATTTTCACGAAAGTATCTTTAACGTAATTGCGAAATTATGTATATAGCGAATGAAGAACACCGCTTTAAGTTTGACTGTATCATGTACCTGAGCGAACGCGTGGGTGAAATTCATTTTTAATGGCTGCTTCCACTGATATTTTAAGCAGGATTTCATTAAACCCCCGTTTTCTTAGAGTCGGTAGCTTTGTTAAGAAATGTGTGTGTGTGTTTGTTTTTTGTTTAACTGATTGCCATTTCTCCGTGTGAGACCTGAAATATACTTTAAAGAATAGAGGAAAAAAGAAGTGGGTTAGATTACGCGAAGCGATTGCTTGTTATCATCGGTCTTTTCTTGTCTCCGGTCAGAAGTTATATTTCTGGTTCAGTTTGTCTGGCTGTCTGTTTTTTGATTAACAGAATTGCGCAGAAATTTGTCTCATTTCTCAAGTAAATTTCACCAAAGTTATGACTTGACTTTGGAAGAGGTATGGATCTAAATGAGGACCTCCGTGGGTGGGTAGGGGCGGTGTGTATATCAGCTTTGACTTAGTTTCCTGTAAAAGAAAACTGTTGAGATGGCTTGGCACTTTTTCTGTCCGCCCTAAGATCTTAAAAGCCAATGAGGCTAGAAGCCTGCAAATTGGTATGTTGATCATCCACCCTCCAATCATCAAATATACCGAATTGCAGCCCTCTAGCCTCAGTAGTTTTTTTTTTTTATTTTATTTAAGGTTAAAGTTAGCCATGATCGTGAGTCTAGCACCGCTATAGGTTCCAACTGCACAAGCCACCACCGGGCCGTGGCTGAAATTTTCATGGGCCGCGGCTGAGAGTTTCATACAGCATTATACGCTGTACAGAAAATTCGATCTTCGGCGCATTTTTTTCTTGTCTGAGTATCCAAACGCTCTTGCTGTATCAAGGTAATTTGCATTTCCCATAACAACGATTAGCAGTTATTCCAGAGGCGTTCCTTATGAGTAAATTAAAACGTTTCTCATCTGAAAGCTTCCGCTATACGCTATCCACCCCACCCATCATCAGAGCCGAGGGTGCGCCGTTATCACAAGACACGAGGTGTTTCTGAAACGGCGCTTGAAGAAATTGGGTTTTGGGCGTGAAAGACTTCTTTTATGAAGTCGATAAAAGCCAGCGATGCAGTGAGCCTTATGGAAATGGGCTTTAGCAATGGAACCCTTCCAGTTTATACCATGAGCTGAAATAGATAGAGCGTCATTTCCCACCAGAAATTTCCGTGTTGTAAAATAACGGGCTTCTTGCGTAGGCACGGGATAGGAAATTTCATCTTAGGTAAGCGATTCTCTTAAATGTGCTTCGGATTATATCGCCACTTTAGATGTACTTTCTTTACAGATATTGCCATGTTTCCTGTTACATAATCTTCTTCATTCTCAGTTTGTTCAAGTCGCTTGTCACTTTTATCAAGTTTTTAAAGATAATGATATATATTCTTATTATAAACCATTTTCATTAACATGTCCTAACAATACAGGATATTGTTATTAGAGTTATATAAAGTCATTGTAATGAAAGGAAAAGATTCTCTTTTTTTTTTTTTTACCAATTCACTTTTATTTTTTCGGTGTTTATAGATTTTATTCCTCCTGGTGAGGAAGCTCATTGAGTCCGTTCCAGTTCCAACGATTGTGGCAATAATTCTCGATCAACGAACAATTTGGAAAATAGAACAATCTAATTTCTGCAGAGTAAATGGGAATATCGAATGCTTCAAGATACCAGCACCCCATAGGGGGGTAGCGCCGTCAGTGCACCTCATGGTGCACTGTAGACATTACTTTAGGTTCCTTGCAGCGTCCCTTCGGCCCCTAGCTGCAAACCCTTTTGTTCCTTTTACTGTACCTATTTTCATATTCTCTTTCTTCCATCTTACTTTTCACCCTCTCCTAACAATTGATTCATATGCAACTGCGGGGTTTTCCTCCTGTTACACCTTTCAAACCTTTTACTCTCAATTTCCGTTTCAGGGCTGAATGACCCCATTGGTTCCAGTGCTTGGCCTTTGGCCTAAATTCTGTATTCAGTTCAATTCAGTTCAAGATACCAGCTGGTATGCTGTTCTTTTGAGAGAGGAAATTTACCTGACTTTGACCTCAGATTCATGTTATTATCTGTTTACCCGATACAGGCGATTTAGCCAATTACGGAAATGCTATAAACGATGTGTCTCATTATTAGACTATACAGTCTTCTTTTCCCGATATTTTTTTTATATTTTTACGATTTTTTTTTTTTTTTTTGTCATTTTAACGACAGCTGCACTATAAGTCTAAAATGGCCGCTTGTATCCCTCAAACTGCTGGTTATTCATGTTAGTCGTATTTGCCTTCACCAAGTTAATGAACTTCATTACAGCTGGTTTTGGGCTGCAAACACAAGAGGATTTTATTTGAATATAACAAGAAAGGGATTTGAAGGTCGAACGGATGATTTTAAAGAGAGATACTTCGAATCCCAGTACAAAATTTATCACTGATGATTAGTTATAATCACAGAATGCGTACCATAGTTGCAGCGATCGCGGCACTAGCGTTCTAAGAGGCTGTCAGAGAGAAGCTTTTCCAGTTCGTGGAGAGAAGTCCAGAGTCAAGGTCTCATTTGTGTTATAGTGAAACATTATATATATATATATATATATATATATATATATATATATATATATATATATATATATATATGTATATATATATATATATATATATACATACACACACAAACATATATATACTTACCTATTATCTTTTTAATTTTCAATTCGTATTTTGTTTAGTTGTCAGTTGTGTTCATCATTAATGATTTATTTTTACATATTACATATGATTCTGAGTGATGTTTCTTTCTTTCTGATTTGTGGATTTAGTTTAACTGCGCAGTCAGCTTTTCTAGCAAATACTTCAGTCCCGCCTTTGCACCATGCTTCCACTTTTGTGAAGAATCACGAAATCGATCCCTTTTTATAGTTCCCTTCCATTAAGCATTTTAAGTGTTCCATATATTTCGGTTAATTCTTTTTTAGTGAATTATAATAAAATTAGCCTGATATTTTGAACTCGTGGCTGGGTTCGCTTGTCAAGGAAAAGATTTGGCAATAACACCTTCCATATTTTATGATTCCACAGTTCTGGTTAAAAACGAGGAAAATAAAGAATTTTTAATGTGGCACAGCCTAATCTTTCTCTCAGTCTGGAACTACAGTTCTTTAAAAAATACTCACACAAAAATCAAAAGAATTTATATATAGATATGCGCTACCTGTGTATATTTCCCCGCCTTCAGTGCTTTTACTAATTTCGAAAAGGATTGCAGAAAAAGATAACATTGCAGCAGTTCATTCAGAGAGAGAGAGAGAGAGAGAGAGAGAGAGAGAGAGAGAATAAAATCGCGCATGTAATTTTTTGAAAGATCGTGTAATAAACCAGTAAAAGATAAATTTCCTATATTACTGTCTTAGCTGAAAATAATTTTACTAAGTTAAATCTAGTCAATTACAACTGAGTCTTTGTAATAGGTAATTTTTTACAGCGATTTCGCCTATCCAGACAACATTGATTCACTCATTGGTTATATTTTGTGGTTCATAGATTTTTGTTTCTTACCACGCCGAAGTGACCGTTATAACATCGACAGTGGTGGCAAAAGAATTTTAAAATGTTTATATGAGATTTTATGCGGTTCTACAGCATAGTTTTCCTTTTAATGTACTAATACCATAAAAACAAAACAAAAAACCAGTTCCGTGCTCAGTTCCATGGTAGCCGTTGCTCATATGATTTTGATTAGCAAGAATGTTCGTCCTTAACGTGACAGTACTAAACCTTGATCATTTTAAGTGTTAACGCCACTAACAGTATTTTAGTGAAATATATTCTTTTACTCTGTTAATAAAGCATTTCTTCTCAGTGAACTGGATTATATTGCAACATGGTAATGAACAGCTCCGTAGCGGGGTATCGCCGTCAGTGCATCTCATGCGGTTCTTTGCAGCGTCCCTTCAACCCTTAGCTGCAACCCCTTTCATTCCTTTTACTATATCTCCATTCATATTCTCTTTATATCATCTTACTTTCCATCCTCTACTAACAGTCGTTTCATAGTGCAACTGCGAGGTTTTCCTCCTGTTACATCTTTCAGGCCTCTCTGCTATTAATTTGCCTTTCAGCGCCGAATGACCTCATAGGTCGCAGCGCTTGGCGTTTGGTCTAGAGTAGACTGTATATTGTATTGTATTGTGTATAACGATTAGGTGGCACAAATCTACTTTGAACGAACAATTTATGTAGAGTAGGGGCCATGAATGTTGCAAGATAGCAGCCGACTTGCTATTATCTTGACAGATGGTAATTTATTTTCATTTGACCTCAAATGCTTGAGATTTTGTCAGTTATGGAAAAGCTCTTATACTGTGTATATCATTACCAGGCTGTACCGTCTTCTTTTCCCCTTCTAGTTCATATTTTTTACGATTTATTTCCTAACTCTCGACAGACAGCCACACCTTGAGTCTAAAGAGAGCCAGTTATATCCCTCAGACTGCTCTTTATTCAGGTTAGTCTTTCCCGAAAACGAATATTCCTTCACTACGTTAATGATCTTAATTGCAGATGGTTTGGTAAGTTGTTATCAGTAATACATATTCTAATTTGATAAAAAATCCCCTGTAATACTTTTAGTGAACAAGGTTCATACCTGTAGTTTGATCAATGACTCTAATTAATTTGATTGCTCTCTCTCTCTCTCTCTCTCTCTCTCTCTCTCTCTCTCTCTCTCCTCTCTCTCTCTCTCTCTCTCTCTCTCCCGCCTTAATTGGTGCGTTGCTGTGAGTGGCTCATCGGTACAGAATTTTATAGACCGAGCGATCGAACTCTTCTTTCTCTGAGATTTTTTGATACAGGTTGGCAGTTTTGGTTGTTACTGATTCTGTTTGCTGTTACTCATATAGACTGGGTCATGTAATGGAGCGCAAATATTCCCTTCAGAATTTATGCCACGTATTTAATACACCATATCGATTCACCCGTCTTTTGAAGAGAACGAGAGACTAGGATTTCTGTAAATGTTCCATATCTTAGGTATTGCGTGATTAAACAAACACAAAAGGAGCACTTCATAGAATTTCAGGCTGAAGCGTAGTTTGGATTTTGATTATGTTTATGGCTCCCACCATTACGAATGTAAATAAATAAATGCTGTTCTCAGAAATCAGACCTCTGCTATTTTCGGTTGAGGAAGTGGTCGAAAACAAATCAGCTGGCTTAATATAGCCCCGTAGAACCACTAAGAAAAATTATCGTGTAAAGGAAAGGATGTAAGCTAAATTTTTGCATTGGAATGAAGAAGAAGAAGAAAAGAAGAAGAAGAAGAAGAAGAAGAAGAAGAAGAAGAAGAAGAAACAGGTTATCACAGATTCAAAGACATTCTAAAAATGTAGCAGATGTTGAAGTTAGGAACTATCTAATGCATGTTTAGTATTTTATTAAGGCTCGTCATTACTCCATTGAAACATACTGCCTTCACCAAGATACTGATTAACTGGAACTAGTAGGAACACAACCATTTGGATGGGGTTTTAACCAATAAAAAGAAAGTGATACGAGAGCACAGACAGAGGAATGTAAGAGGTGAACTTCACCTCACGTATCAGATTCGCAAAGCTTTCAGCGCTGCAACTCGTCCGTTGAAGAAGCAGTTAAGCGTGAAGCATCACAAATGCGGAGCGTGAGCAGGAAACCCGGTAAACCGAGGGTGTGTTTCGAGTGCATGAGGATTTGGGCCCATATATTCACTGAATTATTTTCACACACACACACACACACACACACACACACACACACACACACACACACACACATATATATATATATATATATATATATATATATATATATATATATATATATATATATATATATATATATATATATATATATGTATAACATTAAAATATATATTATTTCCAAGATAGAAAAATTGAATATTAAAGGACGTTTGTAGCTTAATGCTTGTATTTGAATCACGGTGATGTGATAAAATTATTCATATATATATATATATATATATATATATATATATATATATATATATATATATATATATATGTGTGTGTAATGTGTGTGTGTGTGTGTGTGTGTGTGTGTGTGTGTGAAATCTTAGGGAAACTGAGAGATGCGAATCTTAGTCCTATGTCAACGGATTGCAACCAGCCTAATACCATCCTACCCTGGCCTGGCCTGGAGAGCTCTCTAATCCCCCCACCTCCAACGTGACTTTAAATAGCAAAACGTGTGCACACCTATTATGCAGCATTAACCATATACATATGATGCGTTCATACAGAATACACTAGACTATCTTTTATCCTTAGGAAAAAGCTGCCATGCACCCATGCTCTGAGATATTAACAAGCCAGTAAAGTTCAGATTCGCCTTGATTTTAGTGCTCTGTGAGTGGGCAACATTCTCAGCCGTCGTGACATAATACCTGCCTGACCGGTTTATTGCTCAAACCACAATTCGTTTTTTTTTTATCTTATGGAAAATTATATAAATTATAATTTTAATCATTATTGTGACACACACATACACACACCACACACACTGTATATATATATATATATATATATATATATATATATATATATATATATATATATATATATGTGTGTGTGTGTGTGTGTTAGTATATATATATATATATATATATATATATATATATATATATATATATATGTGTGTGTGTGTGTGTGTGTGTGTGTCTGTGTGTGTATATATATATATATATATATATATATATATATATATATATATATATATATATATATATACACTGTAATCTCAGTTAGAGTTAAGCTTTATATATTGTATAATATTCCTCCACAATCAGGCGCGTGAGACTTCGGCTGCGTTTGCGAAAATACTCTCTTGAAGGTCAAAGTCAAGTGGTTCTCCAATTATGTTTGAGTGATATCGCGACTCAAAGGATATTTAACGATCCCACCGGCCGCCGCAGCCCTCTCCTTGCTCCTGTCTCTTTTTTCTTATTGAACATGTTTGTCGATATATTTCTTTTAGAGTCCAGCCAGATATCAGTATCTTACTTAAACCCTTCTTTACAAAATTCATTAGTGAAATAGAATTAAGATAAGAAATGCAAGAGAGAAAGAGAGAGAGAGAGAGAAGAGATAGAGAGAGAGAGAGATATTATATATATATATATATATATATATATATATATATATATATATATATATATATATATATTGATTTGCAATTGGCATTGGGATCAGCCATGGAGGCCTCTCTTTTGTACTGAGTGAACTTTTAAATGGATTCTGTATAGATCGTATACATCACTAACGATTTCAGACCCGGGATTTAGAAGATAATGCCTTGATGCTCCCCTAATTGACTCCATGTCTATTTACTTCTCTGCAATGCACTCAAACAAGTCATTTGTGCCTATCATGCTTAGTTGTGCTGGCTTGGGTTAGGCCATTGCATTGAACATTATCACGCAGCACAAATCCCAGAAATGCGTTGGTTTATGACTCTGATGCAACACCGTTATGTTTGGAGTTGAAGTGACGTTGAGAGCTGTCAGTAAGGCGGATTTTTATGGAAAGGATATTCCCTTCTTGAAGATTTTCACCTGCAACTATTGTCATTCTCTTAAGTCTTTGGCTTTATTCTTCATTTCTTTTATCCGTAACTTTTTATTTCATAATGCTTTTGTCTTTCTCGAGCCATTCATTTTTGTCCGTTTAATTATTTCGTTCTTCCTATCATTCTTGTCCATGTCCCTTCCTTTGATAACCCTCTCGTTCTGAAGCTCTATTACCGCTTCCGTCACCTCCTTTATCTCACATTCCTTTCATACCCTACACTCCCTATATTCCTTTTGTTCCTGCCGTTTCGCGATGCCTTTTATATTTCTCGGACATCATTTTCACCTTGTCTCCTTTCACCTATTATTTTTGTCCACCTATATTTTTACTACATTTTAATCTGATCATCCACTATCTATTTTTTAGTTGTCAGGCCTTTTACACCTGTTCTATTTTCATCCACAGTATTTTCACACAAAAACACGGAAACGGAAAACAGAGGAAAACTGGTCGTCATCCGCAGACTTACTGCTTTCCGACGGGTGAAACCATACAGATTTGATCCACTTCCTTTTGTCTCAATTCCTCTTTTCGTATTCTGCAGAGTTTAATTCCCTCGATTGTCTACGCCTCAACACACTCCGTCAAAGTTCTGGAATGTTTATCCTGTGGAATGGATTCACTTATTCGCGGACCGGGCTGATGGATTTCTCATAGTGAAAAGCTATATATAGTTTGGGTTAAATGGCTTTTAATTTTATTTATTATTATTATTATTATTATTATCATTATTATTATTATTATTATTATTATTATTATTATTATTATTGCATGTTTTATTTTGCTATGAGGACTGTGATAATCATCAAACCTTATTCTGCCATCTGTATAAAATACGATCTGTTTCATGTAGGTGATCTCAAGCAGGGTTGTTAAAGAATTCTGAAAACACTGCACACATAAGCTTACAAAATTTATAAAATATATTTAGGATTATGCCGTAGTTGAACTTTAATATGTGATATTAGTTGTTATTTATAAAAACTTGACTCTACCGTAAACAATAACATTTTGAGAGCAATCTTTCATATTTAAGCGACAAGATTAATGTCTTTATTAAGTAAATGAATCGATACTCAAGTGTGGGCGGTCATTTTTGACTTTCTCTTTCAGTAAGTGTATTTACAGAAATCCATGTTATGGTGCTTTGATATTAAATCCTTGTGTTCCCAGTTAAACTCTATACTAAGTGACAATCCACAATTACGTAATGGGCAAAACTGTATTTTTCAGAATACGAAAATACAGTTTTTCTCGTTAAATAATTGTGGATTGTCACTTATTATTTCCGGCCACAGTGCAGTGATGTACCACAGATGAATTCTATACTCTCTGAGAGAAACTTGAATTTAATTAGTTCGTTAATAGGTTTACATCAGTTGTTAACACATTGCTCAATAATGAAGCACGTAACTACGAATGTAAATATTTTCGTACACGGATATGCCCTTACGTACGTCGCTCTCCATGTAGCCTATATAAAAGGCGCTCCTTTATATAACTCAGCAAACAAGACTCTGATCAAAGTCTCTGACCTTTGATGAAATGCAGAGGCCAAAAGGTGACCAGACAGGAATCTGGTGTCGCTTCATTTTTTCACCTGTCACTCGGATGTTAGAGGAAATTTTATTTCCTTGTTCAGGGAAACTCCAGCTTCTGGTGCCAGCAGAATAGGCCTGAGAAACTACTATAAATAGGAACTTGTTCCTGATAGAGACTTTCTGCTTGTACTGACACATCCTTCAGGTAGTGGTGGTGTTTCAAAGTCATTTATTACCGAAAGCCTTGGCGAGAATAAGTGGTTACACAGTAGATTTTCATCCAGTGTTTTCAGTTTATCATCCCTCTATAAATTTCCACGTTAAGGTTGCAAGGCTAAATCCAAACCATTCTCAAATAGTCTTTCGGTACCGTACGATTTTCAGTATTGGTATGCTACTCATAGCCCGTTACAGTACTGTTAATTTGCCTTTTTTGAAGGAGAAAGGAGAAAGCTGAATCATTTGTCAAGATTTCCAACAGCTATTGCCATTTATTAATCTAAGATAAAATTGTAAGGTTGTTTTAAGGCAACAATAGTTTAATGTATTAGCAAACATTTTTGTTTGTATATATATATATTATATATATATATATATATATATATATATATATATATATATATATATATATATATGTATATACATACATATATATATACATGCATACTTACATACATACATGCAATACATATGCATGTTACATACATATAATATGCGTGCGTACATAAATAGTGACAACATTAATATGTTTGCAATACCTATGGGCTGTGTTCTGAATGCTGGGATAGTTCTGAAATTGGGTGTCAGACGCCTTCGCCACTATGACCCTGTGGCTTTATTCTTCATTTCTTTGGGTATGGGTATGGTGCTGTCAAATGCATCCTAAATAGAATTTCTGAAAATAAAAGAAAAACAACTTCCGGAACCACCTCTTATAAGTAAATCGTGAGATGAAAAAATTATCTTCTATATATCTCAAATCATAAGGTTTTACTTCTCATCTTTTTTATTTCTTACCTCTTCAGTGATTATTACTTGAAGGTAGATTTTTCATTACTGTCTGGTACAGCTGTCTGTTTTCAGTTAACCTTGTTGAATCTTTATAAAAACGGTGAGTTTTGAGATGCGAGTCAGAAAGAAACGGGAACATCACAGTGACCGTCGATATTTAGAAAAAAAAAAAAACTGATTTAGCTTGAAGGTCGACGTAGTGCTTCAAATGCTAGCATTGTTTCTGTTAATGTCTGTAAAACATGTAAAGTGTGAGTAATTTTGGTGTACTTTCCGAATAGCCTTTTCGTTGTGACGGCGTCTTAACTCTCCTCTACTTTTTTTTTTTTAACTGATGCTAAGCAATGCACTTTCGAAAGTAAAACATAATTGGAAAATGGCTCTTCCGAAGACCAACTCTCTCTCTCTCTCTCTCTCTCTCTCTCTCATAAAATGTAATCTTTTAAAACGTGAGATGACGAAGCCAATGTAGATTTGATATATTGCCGAAACTGTTAAACTTCGTCTCTTCTGTTTTTATGGATATGTATTTTTTTGCTGTTAAGCCTATCTAATGGGCAAGGATTCAATTTCCGTTGCGCTGAGCCTTTCTATTTTCAGTACTCTAGAAGGCATGTTAAAACCCAGCGCCACGGAGCATTCAGATGTCATTTGACAAGTGTTCTCTTTTTCATCAGATTCGAGTTATAGGCCTGCTTACTAAGCGCCTCTTAATTTATTGTAGCTTTCGCTACCATTGATGAGGATCTGTTACCAAACCTGTTAAATTTGGAAATTTCTGCTGGAAGTGAGCTGCTATAAACCCATGCTCTCTCGTTGACATAATTATGTATGTGCTCAAGTCATTAATATTCATTACGTTTCTGGGTCCTATTCAGCTTCGTGTTTTTGTACATACTGCAGAGTGGTACGGTGCTTTTTCATTGCAGGTCTTAATATTAACCAAGCACTTAAATTTGGCCATTGTTATTGTTGATCGCTGCAGTACGAGCATTAATAAATCAGTATTTCACAATTCATAAAAATAGACTTTGAAAATAGATTATGATTCGAATGCATTTCTGTTTTCTTTTCCCATATGTCATGTACCCACGGGGACTAATTGCAAATCATGGAAGCAAAACGAAAAAGGAACTAAAACTTTGGTGACCTTTGCAGCTAATGACAGTATAAAAAAAAATTGGAGGTGACACGCTAAAGTTAGGAAGACATTAAATAATAGATTGATAGCTAAGTTCAAATAGAATTACAGATGACTGGAATAACAGAAAGGGTTATCGCGTATAACATTACTGTGTTTCAATTTTGTATGGTACTTAATGCACATCTATACAAATGGAGTTCCCAGTTTCCAAGTGTGACTAATTTCAGCAGGAGCAACAAGATAATAACGATCACTGCCACTTTCACACTACAGCTGGGGAAACAGGATGAACGCCCTGGCCTGAAAACTCCCACAGCATAAGTCACCTGATACACCTACCGGGAAGCCCCACCAAGAGCGCAAGGAAGTCCCCCTCTACCCCCCTGACAAATACTTGTCCACTCACCACAGCCTTGCATGCAATCTCGTGCTATTAGTAACAGCCTTCTTTTCCACTACCGCTTTTACTCAGTCGACACAGTGCTTTCTAAATCGTTCTCTACGCCTTTCCCAATTCTTCGGAATTATGCGTTCTGCACCATCTTTCTTCCTCCATTTTTGCTAATTGTCTGAAATCATTCAAGTCCACCTGTTCAGCTGTGCTGAACTTTTTATAACTTCTTTCAATTATCTCCATATCTCCTTTTCATTTATTTTAAGCTACATATAATACATATAAAGTTATCATAGCTTGTACATTTTTTCTTTAATTCACATTCATTATCAACACTCCAATTCCATAAAGGAGAGTTGGATCAACAGTCTCTTCACATACTCGTATTCCCCCCTGGGCTCCCAAAGACATCTTGAGCCCTACTACCTTCTTTCTTCTGTTAGGTGGCTCGCTTCCATCTTCATATCCTACCATCATCTGTTAGTTGTCTTGGCAAGGTTTTTGTACTATAGAGTCTAACTCATTGACTTTTTGCACCGACGTAGTAGTTATTTACTTTGCAGGCATAGACCTCTTTAGTTTTCGCCGCAGTAATTCTCAGTCTTCTTAACGATACGATATTTGAAGGATTAAATAGTAAAACCGGATGTACACAAGTAAGCTGTTATGTTATCGGAACGATTGAGATTATATTTTCGTGTTATTGCATGAGTTTTGTATTTTTTGCTATTGATTTATTTAGGTACTTCGCTGTGTTCATTTCATAATTGTTACTTTACTATTATCTGTATAACAAAATGTTACGTTGAAATTTTACTTTTTAATTGTAAAATATTATGAGTGTCCAATGCACATCACACGAACGCATCTCTTTGTCGTCTTGACAGAGCTGCCCCTCCCAGTCCAAATCGATGACACCGAACCTCAGGGCCTGATAATATAAACGGACGGGTTGGGGGGCTAAGCCTGGTTATTCATGCTGGGTGAAATAGTGTGTGTCTCTAAATCTCTCTCTCTCTCTCTAATGCTCTGCGTGTATATTTATGTTTTTTTAATGCCTTAGTATTTTTTTAATGCAAAGACCATTTCATCCATTTAATCATCGAAGTGGAGCTGAGGCAAAATCACGGAGTACTTATATGTCTCCAAGGTTTTATCTCCCGTCTTCTGAAGCTTTGTTATAGACTTTTGATTTTGTTTCGGAAATTTCCCTTGGACGTTTGCGATATCTGTGTCATAATGCTCTTTACAGTAAGTCGTGGACAAAATGATTCTGCATTGATTTTCCCATTTTTGTGTTTTTCATAGGTGTTCTGAATAATGTATCGTCTCGGAAAATGATTCAATTTTTTTTTTTTCATTGTAATTTTTTATGTCTATTTTTATCGCCTAATGATTAGTACCTTCTAGATTTAGGTAACTCCAATTCATGGAGCAAACTTAATCATGTTCAGAGTGATCATGAACTAATGGTGGTGATTTACATTTTAGATATTTAATTCGCACCTGTTGCTTACTCATCCTAATGCCTTCTCCGAAAAAAAAGAAAAATGGAACTAAAAGACCTCCTTTGCGTAGCCATTGGTATCTGATGGCTGCCAGATGGTTTGTTCAATATTTTTTTCAATATATATAAAAGATGGGTTATTTTATCACGTTTGTAACTCTGATTGGCAACTGAGTTATTGAATTTGTAAAGTGGATTTGTTACTCATCTGAAAAGAGCCTTTTAGTCATTTTGTGAAAGGAAGAAAGAAACGGTGGGAGATATTTTCCTTTTCCATCGTTTATATTGTTTCAGCAAGTTTAAAACAAGACGAAAACATTGATATAATTTTGAGCATCGGTAGTGTTGGCTGCTGTTCACAAATTTCAGTACTAAAGGACCGATGTTTTCATTAGAACAAGAAATTGTAAACCAAATTAAATTTCTTCAGTACACACCACAAGGCAATCTTTTTTTTTTTTTGTATGAATTTATTTTGTTTTCATCACAGAGTGAAAATTCAAGATAGTTGATGAATTTCATTGAATTTCCTATATCATGTAAACAAATTAATTTGTTTTACTCGGAGGTGAATGTTAGACTAGAGACTACTGGTAAAAGTTTAAGTCATCGCCATTGACCTCCCTTTTTATTCTTATTCTGTAAGTCATTTAAATTCTGTCCTTATCTGGTTCCATTATGTCTTTTTATAGTTAGTTGGCGAAACTATCCAGGTAATTCACGGCTGCTTAAAAGTAATTAGCTTCTATTTGTAATTTGGCTTCGACGCTCCTGAATTAGAGGCAATTTTTGTAGCGCTTCGTCGGACAACAGTTGCTGTGTGCTCAACTCGCAAACTGTGACCAGCGTTTGATTCTTGAACCTTTCTGGAAGGGACGATATGGGCGTATTCCCTGAAAATTCATTATTATTATTAACCTAAGTAGTGAATTAGGTGCCTACAGTAGTTGTTCATCGACTTGAGTGTTCCATACCCTGTCAAAACGTTGCTCATTAGGATCACTCCTTAAAATGTATAAATTCATCATATTGCTTTTGACATAAACGAATCTGCAGTAGTTTCCACATTTCTTAGCTGTTATTAAAATGTTCTTTTATAAAATTTTATTCTATTATATTTCTTCCCAATATGTTGGGAAATTTGTTTACTTTTGGAAATGCCCTAAAACTGTGTCTGAATTTTGAATGAAATTTGACCTCATTGGCATGTGTCACCATATAAGTCCAATGGTCAGTTTGGATAAGAGTTAATAATGTGAAGGGATAAAATATTGCAAAAAAAAAAAAACTGACGGCCGTTAGGGATATGAGCCGCCATAACCCCCCTCTCAGTTAATTCAGTCGTGCCCGACATCTCTTTAGGAACCCCAAAAGCGGAAAGAGTTCTGCCTCATTTATCGGATTAAGCACTAACCAAACATAACACGGAAAATCATAAAACCTGGCCTGTTATATCTCAAGCGTTCCGCCTGGCATGTTATTTAGCATTGGAAATGTGCCACAGTGGGTGGCGCCTTTTTCACGAAAAGCCTTGCTTGCTATTTAGTTTCTTGTTTACGTTGAAGTAACTGATTCTCTTTAAAAATTTGTAGTGTCGTGCTTTTTAGTTTTCTGTAAAAGAAAACTATTGAGATGGCTTTGTCTGTCCGTCCACACTTTTTTCTGTCCGCACCTTTTCTGTCCGCCCTCAGATCTTAACAACTACTGAGGCTAGAGGGCTGCAAATCAGCATGTTGATATCCCACCGTCCAGTCATCAAACATACCAAATTGTAGCCCTCTAGCCTCAGCAGTTTTTATTTATTTAAGGCTAAAGTTAGCCATAATCGCGCGTCTGGCAACGATATAGGATAGGCCACCACCGGGCCGTGTTTAAGTTTCATGGGCCGCGGTTCATAAAGCATTATACCGAGACCACCGAAAGATAGATCTATTCCCGGTGGCCTTGATTGTACGCTGTACAGAAAACTCGATTTAACTTCGGCGCATTTTTTACTTGTTTCTTTTTTTAATCAATATATTTTTTGGTGTTGTTATTAACATTATTATACATCTTTACAGGTAAGTTTGCAGAAGCTGATGAAAGTAATGAAAGAGGGAAAGTTTAGCTGCCCATGACACGATTTTGGTTGAATAAGGTAAGACATACGTATATGCAGTTAATTTTGGCATCCTATATTCGCTTGATTTTGGTATGTAGTGTGCTTAGATGTTCCTTAAAGCGAAGTTGCATCCATTTCTTTTGCTTCAAGACTTCTGGTCGATTTATATTGTGTTACTGAAGGAGGAAAACGTATACAGAATGGCTGTTCCGTATTTACTTGAAAAATGCTATTTAAGTTTTGTCTCTTCCAAAAGGCATCAATATTTTCTTTTGAATGTTAGGCTTTGTTTAGAGAGTCATGAAATCGATTTCGAACACGAGAGGCAAAGTTTGGAAACTTCCATCAGCATTAGATAAAATTTTTACATATACATATCTTTATAAAAGACTTTACAGAGAATATTGCATAAATATTCATACTTTTTGTTTGCTTGTCTGTTTTTTGTAGGATTATGTAAAAAGTTATGAGTGAATTTGTATGAACATTTGCCCAAAGGTGGGCCTTGTGACTATCAATAAGAGATTACAATTTTAGAAAGATAGAAATTTAACTTTGGGGAAAATGTTTGGTTTGTTCAACCTGTTTTCAAATGTTCCAGGGTTGAAAAACCAATACTCCACGCACCTAATACCGTTGCTTTTGTTGAACAAATTTCATTATTACTTCAGCAAGGGATGTATTGTCTTAAGCCTTTGTATTCTTATAAGAGACAAGTAGCCGTTTCTGGTTGATAATAATGTGTGTCCAAAGGTGTTTTACACTATCATACAAGTAGGTGTCAGGCTTTGAGTGTTTTTTTCTGCTCATTAGATTTCACCCCCTCTCCCTCCCCCGTCTCCCTCACCCTCTGTGTACAGAAAATCAGACCACGTTACTGCCAATGATCGTTATGCGTCAGCACTAACTCTTTTGCATTTATGCCCTCCATCATAATCACCGATGTTTCAGTGCTGTTTTCATGAATACATATCTTATGTCTTATGATCCCTCGTATTTACTCAATGACGTATTTTTGTATCCCTTATATCTTTTCAGTCCCTTAGAGCGTTAGTTCTTATTTCATTGCGGTATGATGAAGTAACAGACTAAGGGAGACATTTTAATGAATGCCTCCCCAGTGCAATTTTTCTTCATGTATGTGAATGTTATATATACTGTTTATTTTTTCTTGATGAAAAGGTTGGGGTTTCCATAAATATTTTAGAAATTTTCTTATCACTCCTTATTTCATGTGTGACTTTTTGGGGGAATGCTGATCCGCTGTCTAATCAGTGAATAAATGACATTTATGTATCTTCCTTTATGTGTCTTCCTTTGTGTATCTTGATTAGTATGCTTCTCGGAATTCATAATTAACAAAGTTATTCACAATTGACAAATCTGTTTAGTAATTACTTTTTATCATTCGAATTTTTAGTTGACAATTAACCAAGGAGCAGAGAGCGAGTAAGTTTAATTACAGTCCCGACTTGATTATTTTTCTTTTGTTTCAATACCGCTGGAAGGGATAATATACACATGGGGGAATGAATGGGTAGACAGTGCGCTGTAATCCAAGGCGTGAGATTATATAGGACCTTGCTATTGTGTCTGGAATTGGTTTTGGTGGAATGTGAATAGTCTCCCCAAATAGAGATGTTGATGAAGATTCAGGAGAGGACGTGGAGATGACGACGAAGGTGCAGACGAGGGTGGCTGAGGTTGTCCGGGATATAATGAGGTATAACTGTTTATTAAGTGAATAAAAGTAGAGAACATTCAAAAGATTGGAACGAGAATAAAGGCTGATTGTGATGCTTAGTTTTTGAGTTCATGTTATTGAGGCAGACTTCATCCTTCTGGTTTCTTAAGGAGTGAGGTTGCTTGCCCACCGGCCTTTTCTTGGCCTAAAGTTAGCGCAATTGGCCAGTTCCTACTTTGACTGAGTGTAGCCTTTTAAGATGGTAGGTGGGATTGCAACGTTCTTACGCAACTGAAAATAATTCATCTCAGTAATTTCAACATTTTAGGGGGGTTTTATTTACATACAGTAACCATACTTCACTTCCAAAAAGGAGGGTTGGCTCAGCAGATCTTTCATATATTCCCACATGCTTCCATAGGCACTAAGTATCAAACCAATCATTTTCACAGGTACACACACAGACATACGCACGCGCACACGCACATACAAATATATATACATATACATATATATATACATATTATTATCAATATTATATATATTGCTATATAATATATATATATATATATATATATATATTGTATATATATATATATATATATATATATATATATATATATATATATATATTATAATTCTTTGTGAAATTACTTCAGCTGTATTACAAAAGTTTTTATGTAATTAAATGAATTATCATTATAAATATTTTTACATCGTAATTTTATATTGTCATTCATCAGATGCTTGTGTCTATCAAGTGCTTTTCAATATGTATGCGAAAAATGTCGACTAAAAAAATAGAAATATGTTGACGTTCGATAGGATCTGTTTTTTACACCCTGCTTATTTTCCAATATCCGTTCCCTGGCGTCCTATCCATACAGGTCCTTTGAAAAGAAAATAAATGTGAGTCCCTCCAACGAAATTTTGCAGCTTTGCCGTGAAATATCTTGTAGAATGGTATAACTAACGTCGTGGATGAAATTCGCGCCGTGTTAGTTGCTATGTTCTGTATCCAGCCGGTCATAGCCGTTCAAGTCTCGTATGAAAAGCATTTTGATTTTTTAAGAGGGAAAAATTTTTTGAAAATCATATTTTAAGTTATCTGTATTCTAAGTTATTGTGCCATTAAGTTTTCATATCAAAAGCATTTGATTTTTGAGAAGCAAACAGTTGGTTGGAAACCATATTTTAAGTTATCGTGTATTTCAAGCATTAGTTTGCCTTGTTTTAAATATTGCCCTTATTTCTCGCAATTACTATGATATATATATATATATATATATATATATATATATATATATATATATATATATATATATATATATATATATATATATATATATGTAAATGGTGTGTGTGTGTGTGTGTGTGTATACACGCACGTACACACACACACACACACACACACATATGATATATATATATATTTGACTTTCCTGAACAGAAACCTTTGTCTTGGGCATGAAATGACAAAAAGGACAGAAACAAATGACGGCTTTTTTTTTTTTTTTTTTGTTTACAGGTTATATGAACACTGATTTAGGAGTTTAGGAGGGAAAAAAAGAATAAAATTAATTCAGTATATTGATTCGTTTCTGGGTATGAGAAATCGGTTGTTTTTGGAATATTCTTTGTTTGAAAGTATTTATAATGTAGTAACCTGTGGTTTCCAGAAGTTTTTGGTTATTTTCATTGTTGTTACTTTTCCCTTTATATTTCTCGGTCTTAGTAGATTAGCTTTAATATTATTTTGCTCATAATCAGTTTGGCGAAAGAAATGAGATATAAAACCCCAATTGAGCGTTCGTATGTTTGAGGATCCCCAAGGTTATTCAGAATATTCATTTAGCCACACGTATCATTCGGACCTGTTCCCAGCCTGGATTTTTTCGAGACTCAACCTCCCATTATTTCTTATGTCCACCGCTCCTTCGTTTAAATCTGTTGTCATTCGTCTGAAAGCTAATTGTCCTCTCTCTCTCTCTCTCTCTCTCTCTCCTCTCTCTCTCTCTCTCTCTCTCTCTGGTTTCCTTATTGTCTTTCGTCCTTCTCCTTTGCATCTTATTCCAGTATCTGCTTGCTCTGACGCATATTTCCCATGCTCTCTCTTGAATGGTCAATTTTCTAAGTCATTTTCCCAAACATTCTCTGGCATCACTTTCCAATATGCAAGACATTTTCGTCAGTGTATCTTTTGGACGCAGTTTTTTAATCAACAGGGCCAGTCAATGCCTTTCTCTTCTTTTAATGCCACTGTAAGTCATACTTAATGCGCTTGAAGTAAAGTGAGAACCAGAAGGGTAAGAGATTTTTTGGGAGTCATTGTTCCATGGGAAAGGGGAAAAGAGCATGCAGCATATATATATATATATATATATATTATATATATATATATATATATATATATATATATATATATATATATACATATATATGTATGTATGTAAACATATGTATATATGATTATTAATACTTTTGTATGTGATTCATATTTATCACATATTTATTATGGTGTAGAAAAAGAACGGTGGTCTCACTGCTTCCGACTTTTATTTCCAAGCCACTGGCTTGAATAAAGTCGAAACCGGTCAGACCTACACCCTAGTTTTTATTTTTCACCTGTGGTAATGTGTGATGTTTATATATATACATTATATATATATATATATATATATATATATAATATATATATATATATATATATACATATATGTATATATATATATATATATATATATATAAAATCATATATATATATATATCATTCTTGATCAAGAAAAAATGCTGTCTATACACATTTCATATGAAAAAGCTCTTATGTGGAATATATTCATTCATATCCAGTTACACACACACACACACACACGTAAATACTCAAAATCAAAAAAACCAAAAAGACTAAATATCTTGTGTTCAAATCCTGTGTGATTTGGCGTCTTTATAATAACTGATTAGCTTCGTTAAAATGTACTGTATATCTCAAAGGCCAAGAAAAAGGTTCAAGTTACCTGTCATATGTTCCCCGTATACCTCTACTTCCGCAAATCATGTTTGACATTCATTACAGAGTTTCATTTTAATGATACTGTTCCTAACTGTGAGACCAGAATGCTGACTCAGTACTCCATTACTGTATATACTCTGCATCATTTATGTTCATTTTCAAAAGCAGCAGGAGATTGCCGTTTTCTTTAATTCAACCTCAACAATAACAATGAACGACTCAATAAAACCTCGTGGATACAAATCCTATATATAATTCGGCATACTACTCCTGGAGTTATTGCGAATCTGTACGAAAAATTATGAATATTCGATCATTTCTTTTCATGCCATTTTGCAGAGACAGACAGACAGAAAGACACACTCCAAGACGAAGGTAAAATAAAAAGGTAAAAATTAGTCGCCACTTGCCGTACAAGTTTCTCCCCTCCCCACTTTCGTCCTATTGGAGCCTGGGCGTTTAAAAATTTAGCATGGCCTGCCTCGGTTCCGTAACTTGACAGCAAAATTACGTTACACATTTTTCTTTGCAGTTCTCACAGCGCTTTCACTTGTAATCAAATCTTTTAACGACAGCCTTCAAAATGTGAGAAAGAGAGAGATCTTACTTTGTTAAACAAGACTTGCGTCGGGAACTGAGCATAGGGTGAAAGGAGAGACCAGAGGGAATTCCTAAGAAAAACGAAGAATTGAATTTTCCAAAAGGTTCCGGGTCAGTGACACGACGTTGCAAGGGAGGCAAGAATGGTATAGAAGAGAGAATAAGCGAACTGCTAAGGGAGAGGGCAGTAGATTGAAGTTACGAGGCATCCACTGCCCTAAGGTTTGCTTTACGAGAAAAATTCGAGGACATGTGTTATATTAATTTCTCTTCAGGTCAACAGTCTAGATTTTGTTTATGTACAATCTACTATCTTGACTAGTAACTTGAATACATCAATAACAATATTGACAGTCATAGTAATCAATTTTTATTTTTGAAAGCGGTAATAACAGTGTTTATAAGCCAAGTCAAGAGAAGGAATAAGTGGCTAAAAATATATATAAATGGCTATATATATATATATATATATATATATATATATATATATATATATATATATATATATATATATATATATATATATATATATATATATATATATATATATATATATATATATATATATATTCATATTCTTTTATTCTTCCTACAAACTGCAAAAACACTACTGTTCCTTACTTCTTTTGCCGATCCGTGAACAAGAAGATTAAACTAAGTAATAAAGCATCATTAACAGAGATCTACGCCAGAATTTAAATAACCGCTTCCAATTGCATCGTGAATCTTAAAAAAATTGGTGAACAGTCGTTCAGTAGTTTTCACGTCATATCTTAAAGACCGACAGAAAGACACACTCGAAGGCGAAGGTGAAATACAAGGAAAAGAAGTTCGTCGCCCACTTACCCTGAGAATTTCTTCCTTCCCAAGTTTCCTTTTATTAGAGTCAGGGCGCTCAAAAATTTATTATGACCTGTCTCAGGTCCGTAACTTGACAACAAAATTGCGTTACACATTTTCCCCTCATTTTTCTTTCCAGACTTCACAGCGCATTCACATATCATCATAATCTTTTACGACAATCTTCGAAATGGGAGAAGGAGAGAGGTTTTAATTTATCAAATCAAACCATGCATCGGAAATTCAGCAGAAGATGGAAGGAGAAGAGAGTGAAACTTCTCTCTCTCTCTCTCTCTCTCTCTCTATATATATCTCTATATATATATATATATATATATATATATATATATATATATATATATATATATATATATATATATATATATATATATATATGTATATATATATATATATATATATATATTAGATATATATAGCAGATATGCATGTTGCATGTATGTATGTATGTATATATATATATATATATACATATAAATACACACACACACACACACACACACACACACATACATATATATATATATATATATAGTTAAGGTTAATATATATATATATATATATATATATATATATATATATATATACTGGAAAATAAAAGGAGTACCTCTTCTTTTTAAATTTTCCTGTGGCCTTGGCTGAATATATTGTCACGCGCTGTTTAGTGCACACACACACACGCACACACACACACACACACATATATATATATATATATATAGTTAGAGTTATATATATATATATATATATATGTATATATATATATATATATATATATATATATATATATATGTATATATATATATATATATATATATATATATATATATATATATATATATATATATATATATACATAAACTTTTTTTAGTTGTCGAGCTCAAACATTTCTTTCATTGTTCATACAAGCATCAGTAATAAATTGTATTACTATACCATTTATTACTGTTGCTGACATTATTTATGTTAATAGAAAATCAACTGTAAAAAAATTAGAAATAACCAAAAATTTGTCTCTAACTTAAAGGGAAATTCATTTTTCAAGTGCAATTATGTGTCCTTGAATTTTTCTCATTAAGCAGAGTTTGGGTCGTT
>NC_089757.1:24713264-24773264 GCF_040412425.1 Macrobrachium rosenbergii
ACAAAAGTACTAGGGATTGATGGCAAACTGAAGAGTGACTTGTCAGTAACTTTAAGGAATGTAGGATAGTCTGGATAAGTGGGTGAGACAGGTGTTGGAAGTCTTGAAATTGGTATTTTGTAAGACCAAAGCAGGTCATGAATGAAAACGGAAAGATAAGTAATTCGATAAGTTTACATTCATTCTTGTGTATATATAAGCAGAGAAAGAGTAATACTTTAATTTTTATGAACAATCTTTGTAGAAAATGGAAGATATTTTGAGGAGCTGCTTATAGCTTGAGAAAGGTCAATGACGTAGTGGACATGTAAGATAAATTATACATACGGAAGTATGCTAACAGATTATAAAAGTTTCCTGCAGTAAGAATAATTTATTTGGTTGCTGAATAACTGATGGAAGAGTTAAAAGCATACACTGTGACCTAAGAAAAAGAAATCTAGATGCTGAGAGAATGCTATGAGTAGGGACTATTATTATTATTATTATTATTATTATTATTATTATTTATTATTATTATTATTATTATTATTATTATTATTATTATTATTATTATTCTACATTGACCCGTGAGAAAGAGATGAAAAGTTTGCTCATGACCCATATATATATATATATATATATATATATATATATATATATATATATATATATATATATATATATATATTGTATATATATTCTGAATAGCTCTTCTGAGTTTCCATGAATGCATTGCCATTTTGCTGTACACAGAGAAAAATTTAGGTGAATCTACAAAATAGGACGATTTGTAGTAAAAATATATCCAATTATCTCGAAATGGTACTCATTGTAATAGTGATTTCTCTTAGTTCAGTATGACAAATGATAGCATGTTTTCCAGTCGTGAGGGCATTAATTCCTGAAAAATAAAAAGTCACATTATTTTGAAAACGTAATTAGCCTCCAGATCAAGACTATAATACCCTTTGAGGAATTATCCAGAAACAACAGCAGCTACTGCCGTTCCACTTTCTAAATTAGTACTTTTCCAGTAGGGTAGAGACTAATAAATAACATGAAGGCCTTTTAGGCTATTACTGACGTAACACTGGAGTTATTAATGGTGCTTCCGCTATTGCTGTACAGGCATTTTACCAGTGTTTACAGTTTCATGAACGTTTTATGATTACCTTTTCCCCTCATGATCCGTCTGATCTATGAATTCCACTTTGAAGCGTTTTGAAAAATATTTTGTACTGTACTGCTTTTAGTTCCTGGAATCTCGTACCCCTCACCGTTTTCCCCCTTTCATAATTTCTTTTGTCAGGAAAGTAGAGTCCGAAAAACATAGCGAATTCGATCAAGTGGATTTTGCGCATTTCATAATTATGTTCCGTGATTTTCTAGCTCTGCGCTTTCAGATGTGAAAAGAATATTATTATTTTTCAAACGCGCCTGTGGGTGACTTGGTGACATTTTGAGTACCAACAAACTTCTAATGTGATTTCGAAGGCTCTCAAATTTTGTGTGTCTGTAAATATTCAGAAAGAGGGCCATTTGAAATAGATTATTCTCACACAAATGAAATAATAGTAGGCGTTTAATAAACGGGAAATGCTGTCTAGATAGTGATTCCGTTTTGTGAAAGGAAAGATAAAAGTTCAGAATAATTGCGTCTCGAAGAGAGAGAGAGAGAGAGAGAGAGAGAGAGAGAGAGAGAGAGAGAGAGAGAGAGAGAGAGAAATGGATTAATGAAAGTTCCATACGGTCAAGAAGAGAGTGAATGAATAACTGTTGGAAATGTAACATGAAACCTCATTCCCTTGGCGTAATAATGAAGTGTGATATGACATAAAGCTTCTGAAGGTTTAACAGTTGTAGAAGGAAAGGCTATATTGGCACTTCTGTTCATCGTCCATAAGGGTTAAGAGGGAATTACAAATCAGAAGCAGCTTTGACCAGCTTGTTTGAGGTTTTGAATTCTTTCCAGGAAGAGTACCGAGTACTAGCTTAGGATTACCAGCTCAGGAATGGCTTGTGTAAAGGAGGGTCTTACATAACTGCTTGAATTTAGGTTTTGGTTTTTTTGCCGAAACAAGTGTTTGCAGTTAATTTTGGTGCAGCGGACAAGCATGTCGGGAGTAAGAATTATTATGTATATATACATATATATATATATATATATATATATATATATATATATATATATATATATATATATATATATATATATATTATATATATACACACACACACATACACGTAAATTCTTTTTATTTTTAAATGTTGAGCCACAAATACCATTTACTATCTATCTGTTCTTTTATTTGTATGTTATATACAGTATGTATATATATATATATATATATATATATATATATATATATATATATATATATATATACACATTATATATATATATATATATATATACATATATATATATATATATATATATATATATATATATATATATATATATATATATATATATATATATATATATATATATATATATATATATATATATATATATATATATATATATATATCCTTCCTTAAAATATATAATTATATATATAACGTATATTAATACACGAACATATATATATATATATATATATATATATATATATATATATATATATATATATAATATAATATGTGTGTGTGCTGTAAGTTGTACCCGTTTTCATATGCGTATATCATTTGCTTAGATGGTAGCCTATACGTTTTTAGAAAACGTGGACCGTAAAGTTGTTGTTACCTATTTTCTTGAAATATACGGCTTCCTGCGGAGGTGTTAATGGACGAAGTTGGGAGTTATTTTCCACCTTTTTTTTTTTAAGAGTGGGCGTATAGTAGGTAGAGTAGAATATTGATTTTTACTTTGTGTAGTATTTGGTTTAGGTGAAAATGTATATTTAAGCCATGTTCGTTTCCTTTAACCATACAGTTTTTTTTTTTTTTTATTTTACTTTCGTTTCTCTTTGATATCGTTCAGAGTTAAATTGGAGTAGTGAAAGTTCTCTCAATCTCACCCTCACCGAATACCCTTCTAGTTCGTCAAAGATTTACGAAATACCCTGCAAAAATAAAATGAAGCCTTCACCTCGTAATTAACCACGATGTAGGTATCAGTCGATGAGGCTATTAAGTTTACTGGAAAACACCTTGAATCTGGTTTTTATGGCGAAGGAAACGTGTTTTTGTTTTGAGGCGCAATTTACTTTCATCGCCTGATACCCACATAGTGGTTAATTACGAGGTGCAGGCTTCATTTTATTTTTTTTTTTAGGAAATATGTAATTAATAAAAAGGCCAAATTGGGTCTTTCATAAACCTTTGGAGTTTAGAATACTCAATGCCGGAGAAGGGTTTTCTGTGCTCTGCTCTGCTGGTTGACCAGAGTTCGCAGAGACGACCAGCGCTTTCGCTTGAGTTCTGAAGAATGCTATAAGGGAAAGTGGCGATGCGGCTTATTTCTTCTACTGGACGTTTTGGCCAAAGAGTTTCTGCCTGCTAGAACTCTCAGTTCCATCTTCGGCCTACAGTGTAACCAAGGAAGTAAATGGTGGTTTGGTATGCTTGGAGATATCGCCAAGTTTCATCGATCAAAATTGTCAGTGTTAACTGTTTTTTCTATGCGCGTTGGTGTGTGAAGCACAAAAGCGACTAGAGACAAATCTTCTTCACCTTACCCTCTGTTATGACATGAGGGCAACAGAACAACAAAATTACTGATGTTAGTGCGAAAACGGAAAAGTCGGGTATGTTGCATATAAAAATTCTATTTGAATGTTCATATACATGCATGCATACACACATACATACATATATATATATATATATATATATATATATATATATATATATATATATATATATATATATATATATATATATATAATGTATGTATATATACTTTTATATATATATATATATATATATATATATATATATATATATATATATATATATATATATATATATATATATATATATATATATTTCATATTTACATATGAGCACACCCATGTACATGTGGTAGTTAGTGCACAATGTTTTGTGCAAACAATCGCGTCATAAATTCTTTTCCTTTATGCATGAGGATTTATTCATTTTTTGTTTAACTTAATTAATAAATGTAGGGTTTTGCCGTGTTGAGTATTAGGTTTGCTTTTATTTAAACAACACATGCATAAAATTTTCAACGGAATAACTTTATTAGTGATTTTTTGCTTTCGTATTGTTATTCTTTTGTCTTATTGCATTTGACTAGGTCATCAACTCTGTTGATTTATTCTTTAATGTGTTGCAGTAATTTATTGGACACGCACCTTCACATTTAATGTGGCTAATATTTTTCTTAATCAAGAGAGAGGTTTTTATCTGAAACGCAATGGGGCCATCCACGTGACAGATAGGGAAACCATTAGCTTCCGTATAAAATTAGGTGAGATTGATATGTGTCGGGGAGCTGAGGGATAATGACTCTCCAGAGGAAAATAAAACTGCAAATGATATTAAATAGTTTTCACAGAAACTGGGAGTTGATAAGTTATGCTTTGGTTTGTGCACAGATCATCTTGCAGCTGTGGTTAACTTATTGTCCTTGGTTGTTAGTTTAATAATTATTGATTTCTAGAACGAGCAGTCGTTTAGATGGGAGGTAGACTTCTTGTGAAATTCGGGCATTCATAAAATAAGAAAAATGCAATAATACATTATAATCTTCAGGATTCGTTATTGCATTGATTAAAGCTTTCATATTTCATGTTGAGTATAGAGCATATGTTTCCTATTTGTATTCTAGTTCATTATGCTTTTTTGGATTAAGTTCCTGTTATTTGTTTTAACCGCGTTGAAGTAATCCCTTGGGACGTTAACATTACAAAAAGCAAAATTTAATTACTTCGATAACATCCTTTCCAACAATCGAGTTCTCATGATTATGAAGGAAAAATATTCGAAATGTGCAATCGAAAGTTTGATATGGTACTAATAGGTGATCAACTTCTTGTGAGGTCATGTAATGAGTTTGGCTTTTGATCTTTGACCTCGCTTCAGCAAGTTGACAGAGCTTCATATGAAGGCTATTTTCTTTATCTTGTATTTTTGAAACGTGGTGCACCTTCCACGTACTGTTTGCGAGTGTTTCCATAATTTTTTCTAGGTTCAAGTATGTGGTATTGTAAGTGCGAACAAATGCTATTTACTTTGTAGCACGTGTAAAATACGACATTCTGTAACTAGTATTTTGACTTGTAACTTGTTTTAATATTCGCATTATGCTCTGCTTTTGCCAGTTATTGCCTGTTGACTGCGGAAGATATTCAGAGGATTATTACCACCTAATACACCGTGACATGATTTTTATTTTTTTTTTAATGTTGGTACTTATTTTAAGTATAACGCATAATATTATGAGAAACATGCCCCCGTCTAATCGTGGTGTTGCTTTTGGTTTGAGTTTCGTCGAATTAATTTTTTATCTCACCAGACATATAACTACCATACATTCACGCAAATAGCCACCAAAATCAGCATGCCATACTACATCGGAATTTCTGAAAATGACTATTTTCCAACCGATGAAACAGTATAATACTTATTGCCAAATATTAGTATGGAGTTCGAAACAGATTTGATGGTAATTTTATTTATAACCGGTATATTAAATGGTTATTAATCTTCAAACGCATATCATTTACTCTAATGCAAATTGGGATTTATAAGCCCTTTGAATTCTCCCCTACAAAATTAATTACTTCCCATGTGAGTTTCACTCGTGGAATTTATGGACTTTTTTTTATCTGAAATACGTTCCGTTTGTCATTAAAATTAAGATGCTATAAAGTAGACATTCAAATTGAATCTAATAGTCCTTTAAATTTGATTATAATTATTAAAGTCCAGTTTAAGCTTTAGGATTGAAGTGTTTGTCTTTTACATATCCTCGCAAGCTTTTTTTAATATAAATATTCATGTACATCCCGAAATATGTAAAAGTAAATAAATCATATTATGTCGTGTTAATAAGTATGACCCAGTTCCCATTCGGAATTTTTGGAAAATAATTTTTTTTGCGCCGTGCACACATAGAAATTATTCTTATCTTAAGTCGTACATATTTTCATTTAACGTAGATATCACGAAACCTTATTTATTTTGCTTACTAGCAGTTATGAATAGAAAATTTAGTTTATTTTCTGTTTAGTGGTATGAATCAAAAAAAGCGGAGAGGGTTAAGGAAGCCCTGTTAAGCTGATGGAGTAAGTGTGTCATACGATAAGAATTTATAACGGCAAAAATCTTCAGTAAGGAAATTGAAATATATATTTTGAATGGAGGTCAAGCAAGACAAAAATCTGTAGCCGAGGGTAGAAAAGGAAGCAAAATATATGAGGTTTTCCCTGGAATTTCTTAGAATCCAGTTCGGGGCCCACCCTGAGAAAAGGTGCAGCTACATGCGGGAGCTTTCGACCTAAGTTTAGAAGAATTATGTATAGGGGGCCCATTGGGAAATCAGGAACGGCGCACTACCTGGAAACTTCAACAACAACTTCCAGAGTTTGGGTCTTCCATCTCTTCTTTTCTAGTTGTGTAAACTAACAGGCGGTGTAGACGCTTTTACTTCTCGTCTAACATGCACTTGCTTGTCCTAAACTTTATTTAAAAGACACGAGAAATTACCAATTACATAATTTCGTCATGGGTGTGATGCCAAGTTCTACTCGAATAGGGTAATGGCTAGATTCTAGTTAATAATATTAAAAGCTGAATCTCATACAGTCAAGCCTTAAAGGAAATTATATCTACAGAAGCTTACACCCTGTAAACCAACAAGTTGTTCTAACGGCGGCTTAGTAGTTTTAATGATTTAGATATAGAAAGAATTCATTCCATGCGTGGCAGATTTTTGGGGCTCTCGGAATGAGACAAGTCAGAGACCTCGCCCATAAGAAATAACTAAATTAGATGCCTATTCTTTCTGAAGCACTTAAAAATCAACGATTTTACTGTAAATTATTGTTCCACAATTCGTTGGTTACCCATATAGAAACTGTTAGGGCATGTGCGGTTTTAAAGTAAGTGTAAAAACGTGAGTAAAATTCAAGAATTTCAGAAAATACACACGGGAGTGGTGTCCATTTGAAAAGTTTATTTATAAATAAATATCAGTAACGTGGTAGATGTTTGTGCTTTTGCTTAACTTATAAACTAAGTTTATATGTAATACTATTTATACTTGTGCTCTCTCTCTCTCTCTCTCTCTCTCTCTCTCTCTCTCTCTCTCTCTCTCTCTCTCTCTCTCTCTCGTCAAATCCTTTATATGTAAACATTATATACTCAAAATGGAAAAGAGAGAGGAGAAAACCCACCAAAAAACTCGAAATCAAATAGATTTTCGTCTTTTTTTTTAATATATACAACAGCAATTGCCATCCTTAATCTAAAACATACATTCTCTCTCTCTCTCTCTCTCTCTCTCTCTCTCTCTCTCTCTCTCTCTCTCTCTCTCTCTCTCTCTGGTTCAGTCTATGTTTGCTGGTTGAAATTAGGAGAAGTTAAGAAAATCGGATAAGTAAATGAAAAAAAAATTAGTAATGAAAAGCCAAAAACTTTGTGGATATAGTATAATTAGCATAATAAAAATTTCTACCAAAACTATTCAGATTTAAGTGGTATAAGATGAACAGGAAATTAACATTCACATAATGGAAGCAATAAAAAGATGAAATGAAGAATAAAAACTGAGAAGAAAGGGAACCGTGTGAGTTGTTATCGAGGCGATAAAGTCATTCGAAAATTCTTGTTTGAACTTGAAAAATCTTTAGAGGAATCACTAAAAAAAATACGTAAGTTCCAACTTTTTTCTTTCATTTTTTACCTGATTCCTTTTACATGTGATACTGTGTTAGTGACTATTAATTCCTGGTCCAAAACTCCATCCCCTTTTGTATATTTTTACAAAACGATGCTGGAATTATACGCTAATTTTTTTTAGACGAATACTTCTCTCTACGGTCTGAAATTATAACTTCTTTGATATGCTTCCTTTTCTGCGAATAATTTCGAGGAAAATATATGCTAGTGCGTGTGTGTGTGCGCTTGAATGAATGTGAGAATTACTTGTTCGCACACAAAGTCAACATGCTTCATAAAATGTTCATATTTATGATCATCCAGAGCATTCAGTACTAGAATTCATAAAATTTTAGCATTCTTATTTTTTTTATTTTTTTTTTAGGTTCAGTACCACATAGTGGTGTAGAAGTTTCATTTCGGTTGTGAGCTGATTATGGAATGGCCGTATGTTAATGATCTTTATTTGAGCAGCCTCACATGAGTCTCGCTTCATAGATGTTTTTCATATGATTTACTTTCTTTGTTATTGATGATATATATATATATATATATATATATATATATATATATATATATATATATATATATACTGCAAAAGTGTGCAGTCTCTACAGAAAAAAGTTAAAATGATGATATGTAAAGTCAGAGAAAACTGCGATAATATTTTTAAGAGGAGAGAAATATTAATGAAACCTTGAAAATTTGGCAATTGGCTTTGCTCTTTTAGTGGGAAAATTAGTGACGTACATTTTTCCCAGTTCCGAAGGGCATAACGAGAAGCAGAGTATAGTTTATTTTTTTATTCTAATTATTGAGGAATTGGTCAAATTGGGATGGAAAAACCCTCACTTAAATATATTAATTTAATTAGTAGTATAATTTGTCTTATTTTATTTGTGTTATGGGGCAGATCAAAAGGACAAAATTGCAGGTTTAGGTCAGCAGTGTTAAAGAAAAGGGATAATGGATTTTTCTATATACGGTAATTGTGCCTGGCGGTGGGTAAGATCAGGGTAAAGAGGAAAAAGGATAAAAAGGTCGTATTGTGGAATTGCCAATTTCCTCGCCTGACCTTTCGGAGATGAATCTTGGTTTGGACCGCGATTATGATTTAGAAAAGGGACAGCAGCGCTCTTGGTGAAGCGTTGATGTATTTCCCAAAATTTCTTTTACAGATTTTTGGCAAGTACCTTCAGGCGAATTTTTTTTTCCTTTCGTTTAATTTTCGACGAAAAAATTTGACTTATTTTGATATGGAATACGGTTAGAAGTGACTATTTGCCGGGTCACAACTCTTCATTAAACTCGAAACTGTAATAAAAAAATTTTATTTTCTTTTAGCTGAAGTCTTGCTTAGAGCTGTACCTCAGGAAAATTCTGCCTAGAGGAAAACTAGTGGTTGTTCACGGACGAACTACGACAGACCTTTTATATAGATAGATTGATAGATGGATAGACAGATAGATAGATAGATAGATATAGATATGCATTATATATATATATATATATATATATATATATATATATATATATATATATATATATATATATGATTGTGTTTACATATATAAAGTGGGTATCGCAGCTCAGCGTAGACTACTAGGCTCACATTTGCAAGAGCTATGATTTGATCCCAGCCTGTCATCTAGTAGCATCAGATGAGACCAAAGAAAAGGATATTGAGCCAGCCAGCAACTTCATCCCTCGAGACTTGCAGAGAACCAGAAAGCTCTCCCCTACTGGTGCTACCCCTTCTGAAATGGGAGAGTAGCGGATGATGAAAAAAATATACATACATATGTATAATTAGTTTGTAGTTGTTGCACTGATAAATTCCTTTTGTAGAAACGCTACCTTCGTCCTGTTCGATTAGAATTCCTTCCCATTTAGCATTTTCTACTCATTGCACTTCCTGCCCATCGTTCGTTATTCCTAATAAGGTATATTCCTGAATGTTCACAGGTTATGATGCTCTACTGTTTCCCCTGACTTGTCATGTTTCCCTTTTCATTTATTGCCCATGTTTGCTCTCCACTTCCACTTCCAAGTCTTTGAGCTTGCGTCTCTCTCTCTCTCTCTCTCTCTCTCTCTCTCTCTCGTGATGGGCGGCTGGTGGATTTCAGTCGGTATAACTTACTCATAATTCTGCTCTGTGATTTTTCTTGATTGCATATTCATTCTTAGAGTCACTCATAATTATCGCTTGTGGAGGCTTCATGAGCGTGCATTTACGTTAAGGGGACCATGAGACCAAGCAGTCGTTCTCTTCGCTACCATCAATATAAACTTTGCTTCATTCCTGGTTGCGAGCAATGAACATTTTCTTTAGTATATTTCGCGAAAGTCTTGAGTTTTCTCCAATATTTTTAAATGATAGGTATTTTGTATTTGCAAGTCTAGTTTGGGTTATTTGTTTTTAATATTTTTTTTAACTGATGATTTTGAGTGCGAAGAAACTTCGGCACACTTTTTACTTGTTTAATGTTCCAACCAATATTTTTGGTTATGTATGATTATGCTCAGTACGCTGAACTTTACCATTACTTTTTAGGGGCTATTTATAATTTTTCTCGTGTAAGAGGGCTTTACAGGTAACTGTTCATTTTCCTTTTACCAAATGTCTTCTTATTGTGATGTTAAAGGAGGAAGGTTGAACCATTACGAGTCGAGGAAATGGCTTAATGCTTGATGCGTTGGAAAAATATTTATTCTTTCTGTTTAGCCTCTGATTACGAATTAGTCTTGGGACTCTCTCTCTCTCTCTCTCTCTCTCTCTCTCTCTCTCTCTCTCTCTCTCTCTCTCTCTCTCCCCCGGCATGACGTCAGTTTCCATTTAACCTAACCTAATTGAGTTGCATTTTAAAGTTTGAAGTAAATCTTTCTGTTCATCGCCGTACTGTGTGTGTGTGTGTGTGTGTGTATATATATATATATATATATATATATATATATATATATATATATATATATATATATATATATATATATATATATATATATATCTTTTTGTGTATATGTTGGTCCACTAAGCCATCTTATTGCCACCGATTTATTCCTTCACAGGAGAGAGAGAATAGAAGAATAAGAAAAGAATGGATATCCCATGAATAGTAATTAACGCTGAAAAGGAGCCTAGTCAGTGAAAAGAAAGAAAACGGAGGTGACATGGATCCCCTTTTTTTTCTTTCGTATTTTCTTTGAAGAGGGATTTTTGACTCGCTTCGCGTTGAGCCTTGAAAATCTCGTTAAGGAAGAAAGCAGTCTCATATCATAAGATGAAGATGAGACATAGACCTTGCATTAGATCATATGCAAATCTTAATGAGGGTTTTGGTTTTTTTAAAGGAGCGCGTGGAAGGAAAAGGATTGCGGGACAAGGATTGGTGAGAGATGGTCCTAATCCGTGGGACATTATTCGTGCATTGGAGATTCAGGAGTGCGTCGTGAGGTTGACGAGGAGATTTGGTGATACTAATTTTCCCTGTTTTTCCCGCTCGTAACACTGTAAATAATAAGGGTGTCTTTGTGTTTGCAAGGTCGTATGTATGTGGAAGGGGGTGAGTTCTAGGCTGTGTATGTGTGTGTGTGTGTTTGTGCATGGATTCGTAGTGCTTCCTGCTTTCCCCACTCGTCCATTTCTCTCATTGTTGTGGGAATTTATTTCCCCGCAATTATCTTCTTTGGCAATTATCATTAGTGCACTTTTTGTGTCTTCTCTAAGTTATTAGTTTCATTAGTCGCTCTCTCTCTCTCTCTGTTTCATCATTTGTCAATTTGTGTTCTTAATCATCATTAGAATGAAACAGATTTTCTTCCTCACACATGTCGTTAAATAAAATGCGTAAAATATTTAGGTCATAACTTTCTTTTTCTGTTGATACCCGAGTCAAGATCACCTCTTAAATTTACATCAAGCATTAGGTTTGCCTCTTAGAAAAAGGCCACTAAGCACAGCGATTCTGCTGAAACACTCCAGTATCAAGAGAACATTAGAAGGAATATCTGTGGTTTTTTGTATAGTCAGAGAAAGGAATCAATACGTTAACCTGCAAAACTATCTACCAAGTCCAATTTCAAAGTCACAAAACTCCTCAACAGTTATGGCATTACTCTAATTACGGATATACCTCGTAATTGCTTGTATTTTGGACTAGAAATTAAAAAAACTTTGAGTTTAAGGAAAGGCTGAGTGCTGAACCACGCGCTACAACTGAGGTCACAAATGAATTTCCACACCTTGCTCACCACCTTGCTCACCTGAGCGTGGGTAGACTTTTTTTTTTTTTTTTTTTTGGACCTTGCCATTCACTGCTCAAACATTCAGCAGTTCAAAGTTGAAATCCTGTAACCCAACAGGTAGTCTTGCGTTATTCCGCAAAATGCCCAATCTTGTCTCACCCAACTTTGCCTTACTCCAGTGTACTCTAGGGAAACCCTAGAGCTGATAAAGGAAAACTAAAGTTTTGGGAGTTTTAGAGTTAAGGACTTTATAGAAAAGCTGAAAGAGGAACAAAGTTTTGAGTTTATGGATTAGAGTTGATCACTAGGGTAAACTAATTTGCTCTGCTTCGTCTGAATATAATTTCTCTTCTCTCTCTCTCTCTCTCTCTCTCTCTCTCTCTCTCTCTCTGCTGTCATGAACGTGTGCATATTTGTCTCTTTAATATAGGTGACTTCATTTTTATGGATTTTTTGTTCACTTGAAATATTTCCCCATCTAGGTTGCGTCGATTTTTTTTTCACCGCTGATAGATCGCCGATAACTCTCTTTGATTGATGTTCGCATTGTACGAAAAAATAGGCGGATTTTTTCCCGCTGCTAGACTTTGAATCAAAGAATTTGTGCATTTTCTAATACGCGTTAAAAATTGTATTCTGTTAGGCTTCGAGTATAATTGTTTTTAGGTTCACTGCTTTTAGTTTCTTGTTCAACACCTTGATAACGATGTAAATTGAATTTCATATATATATATATATATATATATATATATATATATATATATATATATATATATATATATATATATATAATATAATTTATATATATATATATATATATATATATATATATATATATATATATATATATATATATATATATATATATATACATATATATATAAATGAATGTTTTATATTTATCCGGTATAAAAATCTGAACCGCTTGACAGACCCAGACAAAATGTGACCCCAGGAAAAATATAACTCAAAATCAAACCCATACCCCCATGACAGACATCAAACACAGACAAACTGAATGAAATTTTCATTTTTACCAATTCCCTCAGGTTTTCCTCCAGTAGTGCTTTATGGGTTAATTGTAATTTTTCACCTGAGCTCTCCAGGTTCTTCCAAGCATTGTCAGATTATGATTAAACTGCAACAATATTGTATGATAATTATTAATATAATTGTTAAACATATACCCCAATGCTTGATTGTATTGCTAAATTAAATATTTTTGGCTTCGTTACTAACCATGTTTCATAGCTATAAAGCAATGAACCCAAACCATCAGGTTTAAAGACTTTCTCCCTAAACATATACTCATGCCAGTCGTCTCCCTCAATCGCACATGCGTAGTTGCTGCTAGCTCAATCCCGTGCAAGATGTACGATGATAGTATTTCCTTTTTTCTTTATTAGTTGAAATGCGAATTTCTCATCAATTCGATCGTTTCATCTTCGTTTTTACCTTCGAATTGTTATGGAGCTACCAGTAGCGCCACAATGGCGTATTTTGTTATAAAGTAGGTTTAAATGAGGTTTATCGGATGTTTTGGCAACAACACTTCATAACTAAGGCCGGGTAGGTCTGTCTGTTGTTGCAAGGGAGACAGACCTTCTTCCCCCTCCACAGACACACACACACACACTCACGCAAACACAGATACGCCTGAGTACAAATTGTAGAAATACAATATTTTTTATTTATTGTCTTTGTTCAGTGGAGATGCTTTTTGTTATGTTCCGTGGAGATGCTTTTTGTTCTCTTTCCTCCCCTCTATCTTCCCCTCACCCTTCCCACCCTCTTCCCCTCCCAATTCCCCTCACCTTCCTCTTCCCTTCTTTTTCCCTCCCCTCCCTGCCCCCTCTCCCTTCTCCTCTTCCCTCCCCCTTCCTCTTCTCTCCTCCTACCTGTAGACTGTCATTCAGAGTTTTCCCGGGCAGCGCCGGGTTGTCAGCTAGTATATATATATATATATATATATATATATATATATATATATATATATATATATATATATATATATATATATATATATATATATATATCATGTATGTATATTTCAGCTTCTAATTTGTTTCAGTACTTATAATTTTGCCAGTGCTCGAAAATGAAGTATCCGAAATGCTGATAACTCTCGAACTTTGGGTTCTAAGCGTTAGCTAACTGCCATCATATACCTGAGTAAAACATTTTCATTCCGTTTATTGTAAACACTTCCAATACAATTTGATTTTCAAATGAATGGCTAGATTTCTTTCAGAATGGTTTGTTTGTATTTCAGTCTTTCTTGCGTAGGGGAGAATGACGATTAAATGATTGACATATAAATTCAATATTCTTTTAACTTATGATCTTTCCTTATTCCACATTCGAAAAGATCCATTTGACTGAGTATTGCAGGGCCCATACTAATGAAATTTCCAGCCTCGTTAATAGGGTATTTAAAGCATAATCTGTTTAATTATTTAAAAATGATGATTAAGCGCTTTTGGTTGAAAGGTATTGTGCTCGAAGAGTTATGGCCGTGTGATACGACAGTAACTAATTGTATCTTATTCCTGGGGAAGAGCATCAGATGTACCTGTTATGCTATTCAGTGCGTATATTATGCCCAGGTTCATGCCTTAATGTGAAATCCTAATGACAATCAGAAGTGAGGAACGCTGTTTCTTCTGAGCTTTGTATATTATTGCCATTATATCTCGGAAAGTTGTTGCCAACAGGCAAATTTTCCCAAATGGTGTCATATCCTCTCGTTTCCCCTTTTCTTGATCAAGAAGTGAGGGGAAAGAAATGCAAATCCCTCACGCGGAATATCCAGGTTGTTATTGTGAAGAGGTTCGGAGTAATTGGTTCTGGCTAGTTGTTCTACTGACGCTCTCTCTCTCTCTCTCTCTCTCTCCTCTCTCTCTCTCTCTCTCTCTCTCTCTCTCTCTCCTTCCTCTGGCCTTTCAACTTTGGTGGTACCGCGTCTTCTCACAACTGGACGACTCGTGTTCTAGTGGCAAACCGGACGAGGCGGGACTCATTTTCCCGAGATGCGACCGAGTCCGGGACCTTTCCCTGAAAAAAGCGGGACGCCATATCTTAAATACTAACCATAGAATTTTCTTGAAAATAATCTCATTAAGTTTCCCACACCCATATTACAGTTTAGAAATAAATCTCATCTAACCTATACCCGACCTAACCTAACCTAACCTAGGGGCATGGCAAAACCGGGGCTGGTGCAGTAGCATACATCTCAGGAATTTGCAGGCGGGACAGATGGGCGCATTCCCTGATATCCAGTTTGCCACTGTTGACGTAAGGATTGAAATAGATACCTATTTGTTAGACGACTGTAGTAGGTCGCAGCTAGGGTGGGGAGAGAGAGAGAGAGAGAGAGAGAGAGAGAGAGAGAGAGAGAGAGAGAGAGAGAGAAAGTTATAAGTGATTGTTCATTGCTGTCAAAATACTTACTGACAAATTCGGAGTGCCTCGACCAGGTAATATTGACTCTTTCGTTAAGTATGCTGGATGTCTACAAGAGATATGGCTTTTCAAAAAGCTGTTACTGCAGATACTTAGTAAATAAACTTAACTGAAATACCGTGGGTTCGAGAATCACAGCAGGCTATTATATGTTAACTTGCGTGCACGACTTTTTGCAATTAAGACAAAGGACTGGGGTATTTTGTGCAAATACGCACCATGCTCTCTCTCTCTCTCTCTCTCTCTCTCTCTCTCTCTCTCTCTCTCTCTCTCTCCTGAGGTTTATCCGGACACTGTACCCTTCATTTCAAATCCAAATCTTTTTCTGTTTATGTAAGCTTACCTCCTATAGACTATGAACTGTTTCCTTAAACTCATTCGAAGGTAAAAGACCATGAAAATTAAATTTTGAAAAAGTGTAGATTTTTGTACACCTGAGAGAAAAAAATGGGAAAGTTAAAATGTGTAGAGAATTCCGCTCGATTTCACCTTTTTTTTTTTTTTTTTTTTTTTTTTTTTTTTTTTTTTTTTTTTTTACAAGGATGAATGAAATTCCTGAGTCTCACCGGACAAAGTTTAGGCTCTTTTACCTTTGAAGATTATGTTGTATAGATTTCTACAATTTTCAAGTGAATTCCCTCCTCGGATATGTACCCCCAAACACCAATCCCTCCAACCCTCCCCCTTCCTCCGTGGTACTCCCGTCAATGAATCTCTGTACAGCTTTACTTTTCTTTCCACAATCATGATTATTTTCATGTTTTATTCAGAGGCTGGTTGGACCTATGTTCATCTGTAACCCAAGCCACATGGTAAAAGAAAGATGGTGACAAGATAAAGTGGTCAAAAGATCATGACTGAATTTTAAACTCTCATTCTTTGTCATTTTTTGTATCATATTTGGTACTTTTTTACTTCTGTTCAGGAAATTTAAATGTCTTAATTTCTGTACGTTGAGGTTTCAGTTTCAGTTAATGTTCTTTATGAAGTTTTATCCTTTCATTTCGGAATGTACTTATACCAAGTACTGTAATAATTAAATCACTGAAAAAGCAACAGCAGTAGAAATCAGAAAGTGCAGATCCTCATAAAATAACAGCTCTGCTGAGAACTTGGCAAATGAACTTTTTTCACAAATGGCAATTTGTGAGCACAACCTGAAGTTAGAACATTATGTAAATTATTTCTACTACTATGAACAGTGGTAGTATATTATAGTTAACAGACCTAACAGGCTTTTACAGATTAGATGCCTATTGAGAAAGAGAAGAGTACAGATTAATATAATAGAACTGTACGTATGCAGTGAATACAATTAAAAGTATGAAAGATAAGTAGAAAAGAAAGAATAAACATTGTATGTGAGTGTGTCCTCTAAAATGGAAATCATACCAAGGCTACGATGAACACACCTAAGGTTAGAGAAGACAAGTAAATTTAACATGTAAGACCAATCCGGCCTGAAGAAAGGAGCTACTGCTCTAGTCTGTTAAGTAGAACAGAATAGAATAACTTGCAACGATTAACTGGAAAATCTGCGAGTAGAAAACTCCTTAACTAAATAGATAATTAGGAATGAATGTTAACAAACTTGTAGACTCACAAATGTTTAAATGCATAGTAAGCTTATGTTCTAAAGAAAAATGTAAAAAAAAAAAAGTAATAATCATAAAAACAACGATAGAAGGAATGAATGGGAAAGCAATAATTTGGTAGTTCCTTAGTAACTGAAAAGAGTGTGTTAACAGACGTTTACTTTAGTATTTAAAATAACCAAAACAAAAATAAAAGATGGTGTTAGACGTACAGAAATCATTCAACGAGTTCACGCGAACAGCTTCACCTATCAGATTTTTCGTACATATTGCTAGCCTATCATCACAATATGACTATTTTTAAACTATTTTCATTGTAAACTGGCAGAGAGAGAGAGAGAGAGAGAGAGAGAGAGAGAGAGAGAGAGAGAGAGAGAGAGAGAGCACGGAAAACCAAAAAATTTCCAGGCTAAAGTGAAACAGTCTCGCAGATTCGTAACAAATGTGAAATGAAAGTCTGACACAAATTTTGAGTAATTTTGTTGAAGCTGGCCTTATACCAGCAAGACCCCTTGCGTAAAGGCGCCTAATAAGTGAATTTTTTACGGTATGGACAATAATTGAAATCGGTACAAGCCTGGTGAATGTAAGTTACTTTTATCATAAATAAAGTCAGCTTTTTTGTGTGATTTGCATATTCTTTAAACGGTCTCAAACTGCTTGCTTGGTTTGGGATCTTTTGATAATGATGATGATTGACGCTAAATTTTAATATGATACGATAAAGAAAGTTCCAAAAGATGTAAATTCGTTAGCACAACTGTAAAGAATGGAATATATAGAGTTTAGGCCAAAGGCCAAACACTGGAACCTATGAGATCATTCAGCGCCGGAAAGGAAATTGACAGTGAGTAGGTCTGAAAGGTGTAACCGGAGGAAAACCTCGCAGTTGGAGAGGGTGGATAGCTAGATGGGAAGAGAGAGAATGTGAATGGAGGTACAGTAAAAGGAATGAAAGGGGTTGCAGCTAGCGAAGGGACGCTGCAAAGAACGTTTAGCAATGCCTACAGTGCACCCTGTACCCAGCTGCGGGGAGCACAACTGTAAGGCGCATTGTATGAGGAAAAGTACGGTCCGAGTTGCCGACCGAGTAAAGGATGCTGTTTATCCAGTGTGCCAGGGGTTTGGGAGGACGGGGAGCCCCCATTTCACGACGTGTTTTGTTGACGGCCTTTTTCTCCCTTGACTTCCTTCCCATTTCATAGTAGATTAGCCTTGAGGAAGATACTCGCTCGTCTGGAAGTCAGGATGCTCGGAGGAAGAGCTACTTTCTTTTCGGTCTGTCATGTCAGGAGTTACGATGTCATGTTTGTCCGTTTGGCGTGCTACTGTATTAACGTTTTTTTTTTTTTTTTTTTTCAACTTTTTGTTTCGTTTTGTTTAAAGTGTAATCTTTTCGTGCATATTCAGTGTGATTCATCTCTCTCTCTCTCTCTCTCTCTCTCTCTCTCTCTCTCTCTCTCTCGTGAATTAACCATTACATTTTATTTTTATGTCATCTCGTGTTCATTCAGTGAGTTTCATTTCTCTCTCTCTCTCTCTCTCTCTCTTTTTTATTGATATCTGATATTGTATTTAGCATAGTAAGCACCATACAGTGAATAGGTTTCAGAATTTCTTTCTTTGACTTTCCTCTCTCTCTCTCTCTCTCTCTCTCTCTCTCTCTCTCTCTCTCTCTCTCTCTCTCTCGACGTAATTGTGTATACCCATTATAATTTCCTTACCTCTTGTACCTATTGTCTTCTTGTTGGATTTAGTATGGCAGTCTATTGCTTTCTCTTTCATTTCTGAAATGCTTTTAGTGGCTTAACATAATTGTTTGGATTTCTAAAGTCTGCAAACGCGTTGGGAGTGTTTCGAATCAACTAGAAACTGGTCATAACATTGTTGTCTTTTCACAGTTCCTAGGTGTTTTGACTCTCAATTATAGCATATGCATTACCAGATGTTTAACGTCTTATTTAAGAGAGATATTCATTATGTATTATTTTCTGATGGAAGAGAATATTTCTTAAGAAATAGGAAATAGATTAAAATTTTAATCGCAGTGTAGTCTTATGAGTTTTAAATTATACAAATTTCAATAATCTTTTTTTCTCCCTCGTTAATGATCTTTAGTGAATTTTCAGTTTATTCTTCCTCTTTCTGTATGGTCTCGTCACAGTTTATCTGCTAAAGGAATATTCAGCCACTTTAACCAGTCGTCTGTCAGTGAAGTATTTATAATTTTTTCAGCCGCCTTAGATGCCAGTAGGTCCTTCGGCCCATGTGTGTCCTCGAAGAAAAACGCCTTAATATTGCTATGCGAGAACATGGCGTATCGATCACTGACTGCCAGTTGAAAGGTGTCAGTAATCAGAGATCGTTTTCTTGCTTTATACTGTGAACATCACTTACCTACCTTTAATCAGAAGGCATGCGACGAGAATGCGAAAGCAGACGAGAAAGCAAACAAACTTTCTCCAGGACAAACACATTGAAGTTGTAGAGTTTGACTAATGACACCGCTGTCCAATGAAGCTAACAGCAAATCTTGCGTGTGGGAAGACGTGTTTACTTTGGGCGAGAAGAGAAAGAGAGAGAAAACTGTTATATAACCTGATCGCTGAAGTGTCTCTCATCACTTCTTGTTGCCACTGCTTACGATTTAATAAAGTGGACTGATTGATAAACGACCCCGCAATTCCATTGTGCATCAGACTAGGAAAAAATGAAGAAATGATAATTGATGATATATCACTCATCTAACGTTGCAAAATGAAATTCTATTCATCATAAGTATTTGATCTGAACCAACTTGATATCTAAATTATTTAATGGATAACTTTTGAGAAAATACAGAGGAATTCCTGGCTTGAGAAGTATGACTAAAAATGACTATAGTTTCCATAATTTTGCGGAAGTGGCTAGGTCAGTAACAATTTAAAGTACTGATTATGGACATAAATCTGTGCTGGCGTGGAACTGTGTTTTTTCGAGTAAAGGAAGGTAGACTTACATTTTGATGTACGCCTCTGTTCCAAAGAGCAGAGTTAAACCTTTTTCGGCCAAGAGAGGTGACTGCCACTGAACATCAAAGGTTGTTGTCACATAGCCCCTGACGCTATCTATGGAATAGAAGAATTGGAACACGTGCCGAGTAATCTCGTCTCTTTTAAGGAAAAGTGGTTTTGGAGCCATCAGCACTCTGTTGGAGAAGTATAGCTTAATGTAGAAAATCGAGGGACATGAGCCTAACATTTTGCGAGATCGTGATTTCAAGCACACCAAAGGATGAGGAGAACGTCCCTGCAACTACTAACATATTTTTTAAAAGGATTTTGTGCTTTGAAAGCTAATGGGATTGATAGGTTAATGGCTAGTGTATTATGTAATAATTATGAAAATTAAAGCAGGCTGGCGCTGTAAAATTGATAACTCCATATAAAGGGTTTTCATGGATAATATTAAAGTGACCTGCCGACAACGGTAAAAGGATTTATCTGATTTTTTTTGGCAATTCCAAGGTTAATTGCGTTTGATGAATGTGGCATTCGCCTATCATTATTATCGCCCATCAGTCTGTTAAAAGAGTTAGGCGGACATCAAAAAACGAGTCCATTTTTAATGGAATTTACACGTAGGTATGTTTTCAGATTAGTTCTTTATAAATCATGTGTAATATACGTATGAGTGCGTGTCGTGTATTGTATATCTATTTCTCCTATTTGTAACTTTATGCATTAAAATTGTTGTGTGTGTGTGTGTGTATATATATATATATATATATATATATATATATATATATATATATATATATATATATATATATATATATATATATATATATATATATATATATATATATATATATATAGTATATATATATATATATGTATATATTACAGTATATATTATATATATGTAAAATGCATAAATATAAATGCATATATATATATACATACACGTATATATACATATATAATACGTTCATGAATATGCATGAAACGTGTGTATCATATTATTTTATCAAGCGAATTCAGCCATCATATTTGCGTAAATAAGTAGAGGATGATAAGTAATGAAAATTACAAAATGTTTTCAAAGACCATTTAACACCATAAGCAATTATTCTGTATTTCAGTGAACCAATGAAGCATTATATAATACTGTATTCAATATTAATCCTTATAACGAAATAAAAAAAAATAGGTAGTTTCATCAAGAAGCATTTTCATACTGCCTTCGATGAAAGTCCCGTGAAGAAAAGCGCGGTCTCCATTGGTTAACACGATGTCGAAAACCGAAGTCAGTCGTTTGTCACGCACATTTATCGAAAATCTATTCCTCACGTTTGAGTCGTTGGGAAACTTGTCGAGGACTGGATGTATTTTTAGTAAAATTGAAAATAGATGAATAAAGTCGATGAAAACATGTGTGTAACAACATTTGCGCTCCTCGATAATCAGCTAAATTCAGGTTTCGGTGAATTGTATGCAGGGGGTAGGTAGATGAGTATGTGGATACAGTATTACAAAGTTACGCTCTCAGTGAGAGCCTCATTTGAGTTCAAGGATGTGCTCTCAGACTGGGGGAAAGTCCCTACTGCTTCTTAGCTGGTATCAAGTTCTGGGTACGCGTAGAGAAGGTAAATGGAATGAGCTATACACAGAGCTGAAAGCTAGATCTTTGTGGACATCTGATATCAGCAGAGATAACCCCAAAAAATGGTGATAGAGAACAGCATACTGAATGTACAGTATAAGTCCTTCACACGTTTGCATAGGATTCCCCACACCGACCGTGATGAATGCATGGTGTCCTGATATCAACCGACACCAATTTTGCATCATATGAACAAAGAATGAATGAAATGAGGGGAAATAAAATTTTATATAAACAAACATTCCAAACTATATTACTTTAAATTACATTGCAACGCTTTGAGAAAAAACAAATAAATTTTAGGGGTTCCAACATAACCCCGTCTCGCCAGCTTACGTACACAGGTTAGGCTTTCAGTTAATATACAGGTTAGGCTTTCATTGAAGTGCTAGGTCAAAAACGGGTTTTGACCTTATGCGGCGCCGCCCAAAGTACTCCCCTCTCTCTCTCTCTCTCTCTCTCTCTCTCTCTCTCTCTCTCTCTCTCTCTCTCTCTGTTTTATGTATGTGTTGACACGCATGTCTGTCACTATTATTTCCATATATCATATATTAAATAAGATTTATGTAAGATCTCTCTCTCTCTCTCTCTCTCTCTCTCTCTCTCTCTCTCTCTCTCTCTCTCTCTCTCTCTCTCTCTCTCTCTCCTGTGTGATGTCGGGATTAAAATTTTAGTGTCTTTTACAAAGAAATTGATGAAAGGAAAATAGATTAGAGAGATTATGTAAAAATTGAAAACAGAACCATGAATAAGGAGGAAAGGAAGCCGTGGAGAAGGGACATGCGACAAGGAAAAGTAAAAGGAAGTGGGAAGGTAAAACGAGAATTACTGTCTTCTTCAGGAATCATATAAAGGAACGTATGCTGAAGTTTTGGTCGACTTCCGTAGGAAGAAGGGATGGCGACTTTCTGCAAGTAAAAGAATTTTATTTTTTCACGGGAAGTTTGGATCAGGGTCGCGCTGTGCGTTGTGTGTTTTGTAGTTTTCTGTAAAAGAAAACTATTGAGATGGCTTTGTCTGTCCGTCCGCACTTTTTCTGTCCACCCTCAGATCTTAAAACCTACCGAGGCTAGAGGGCTGCAAATTGGTATTTTGATCATCCACCTTCCAATCATCAAACATATCAAATTGCAGCCCTCTAGCCTCAGTAGTTAAATGTTATTTCCGGTTAAAGTTAGCCATGATCGTGCGTCTGGCACCGTTATAGGTGCACCAACATCACAGGCCACCACTGGGCGGTGGCTGAAAGTTTCATGGGCCGCTGCTGAGAGTTTTATGGGCCGTGGCTGAGACTTTCCTACAGCATTGTACGCTGTACAGAAAACTCGACTGCGCCGAAGAAACTTCGGCGCATTTTATACTTGCTTATTTTCTTCTATCGAAAACGAGGAGGAGCACCAGATTGGCTACAATGAGGCTGGATTTGTACTTAACGTTCCTCGCAGATTTTTATTTTTTTTTTTTTTTTGCGTTATTATTGGTTAATACTGTTCAGTGAATGAATAGTGCATTGGATGGTATCGTACCAAAAAAAAAAAAAAAAAAAAAAGTTTGCATAGCATAATCTTGTTCAGATTTTCTAAATAACCATAGGGTTACGTGAGCGTGTTTTGATGTTAAATTTTTATTATTATTCTATTTACATGTGAAAGAGGTAGACGATTCTATAATTTTTTGCACTCAAATTTTTTTATGGCGTAACATGCTGTACATCTTTCAAAGTTATTCAGTCGTTAACTCGCGGTAATAGAATTTACCCTCTCCTTTGAGTAATTTTCCATTTCTAATGAAGCTGAAAAACCTAATTATGAGATTTTCCGAATTCTGCAGTGACGTTTACAATAGCAGTTACACAAAAGTTAGTTTTCGTAATGTATTTTATCAGTCAGCTAGGTTCTTGGGTTCAAAAGGAATTGAAAAGTAAGAAACAGCATGTTGAAAGGAAATTATAATTAAGACCTGCTAAGACTTTCGAAAGTAATTAAGGAAATATTTCGTGCTCTCTGTCAAGTAATTAGATAACGAGATGTGATTAGTTAACAACATGCAGTCAGTTTTCACTTCTCGGTGGTGTTTTCTAGAAGCGGCCTGGACCTTTGTTTTAATTATTTAAGGTTTTAAATTTTCAACACCCCTTTTGTGCCTGCAGATTTGAATTTGTAATCGCCCTTTTTATCTCGGTTCTTGCGTTGTTCTTTTTAAAGGCTTCTCACTACTTTTGGTGCTCTTTTGAAGTGAAATGTACATGAAGATTTTTCTGAAAAAATTTTGCCTCGTTTTTTCTCTCTCTCTCTTCTCTCTCTCTCTCTCTCTCTCTCTCTCTCTCTCTCTCTCTCTCTCTCTCTCTCTCTCTCCTTTGTAAGAGAGCAAATTAGCTTTCGGAACTGATGATATTGACAGGACATTCACGTAACTGATAAAACAGATATTGTGGAACTTAGATCTTGTTTTGTATTGCGGAATTTGCCTCCGGCAGGCCTTTTCACCTTCTCCTTTAATAAACTTTCTCTTCTGTTTCGTAACTAGACTAATAAAATTTGTTATAGAATTTAATTTGCCAGAGAGAGAGAGAGAGAGAGAGAGAGAGAGAGAGAGAGAGAGAGAGAGAGAGAGAACTGAGAACAAAGAGAGAAATAAGATATTTTTTGTTACATGACGCAAAAATAGCACCAGATGTTGAAATAGTTCAGTATAAATATTTATGTTTATTATACCTTTTCCAGTGTCATATGTCAATACATACATATATATATATATATATATATATATATATATATATATATATATATATATATATATATATATATATATATATATATATACATATATATATATATATATATATATATATATATATATATATATATATATATATATATATATATATATATATATATGTGTGTGTGTGTGTGTGTTCGTGTAATAAACAAAAAGCTTAAAATGTCACACTGGAATATATATATATATATATATATTATATATATATATATATATATATATATATATATATATATATATAAATATATATATATATATATATATATATATATATATATATATATATACATATATATAGTGTGTGTGTGTGTGTGTCATAAACAAAAGCGTAAAAGTCTGACACTGGAAGGGTATAAAAAAACATGGAATTCATAAAGAGAGAGAGAGAGAGAGAGAGAGAGAGAGAGAGAGAGAGAGAGTTTGTTTAAGGGTTTAGTTGGAGGACGGTTTCTGTTCCTTACCCTTCTACGTTTATCCAACAGAAGCTCGGAGGGCTTCAGAAAGTCTTATATAAAATTTACAGAAAATGTAATTGCATCTCAGTCGTGCATCTTGAATGGTAAAATGACTTCGAGACCGAAGGGGAACCATTCTACTGAAATTTAAGTTTTTGGACTTTTGTCTAGGAAATTATGTTATGATACAATAATGACAAATGATTTACGTGATTGTTTTGGTTAGAATCAGAGTTATTATTATTATTGTTATTATTATTATTATTATTATTATCATTATTATTATTATTATTATTATTATTATTATTATGACATTGGTACAAAAACCACATCTTTAAAATGGATAATTATTATTATTATTATTATTATTATTATTATTATTATTATTATTATTATTATTATTATTATTATGATATTGGTACAAAAACCACATCTTTAAAATGGATCAGCATTGGAATAGTTAATGCAAGCAGAAAATTAATGACATCATTCTAGTTTAATACCTCGCCTTATCCAGTCATCAAATTATTAATAATTCAGGTAATGAGGCGTCATTACATGAGTGAAGGGATATCATTTACACAAAAAAGCACGTGTATTGGACCGTAACAAGCACTTGACTGCGTATAAAGGTAGTCATAATTTTTCGAATAGCACAATTTAAACTTGATATCAAAGAGAGATTCATGGAAATCAGATTAAGCATAGAAAGTATTGTATACTAACAGCGAATATTAAACCATTGGAAAAAAAAAAAAAAAGGATCGTCGCAGATGAAATTAACAATGCGAGTGGATATGATCTGGTTTGTAATAATGCAGAAAAGAGGCAAGAATTGGTGACAGAGTTTGAAAGCGTTCGTAAAATGTGTATATTGAATATTCCGAAAACTCATTTTGTAAAAACATCTCCGCAGGGGGATAGTGCCGTCAGTGCACCTCATGCTGTGCACTCTAGGCATTACTTAAGGTTATTTGCAGCGTCCCTTTGGCCCCTAGCTGCAACTCCTTTCATTCCTTTTACTGTACCTCCTGTTACACTTTCCAAACCTTTTTGCTTTCAATTTCCGTTTCAGCGCTGAATGACCTCATAGGTCCCAGCGCTTTGCCTTTTGCCTGAATTTTATATTCGGTTTTATTCTATTTATAAAGACATAAATTCTTCTTCTGGAAATAAAGGGTGGTTTTAGGATTTTGCATTAACAAAAAGTGAGAGGTTCTTTACAAGAACTCATAACAAAGTATGCGCTTAGTGAAAATAAGTAATTGGCCCATAAATGTTGAGGTGAGAAAGAGTAAAACAAATCAGATGAGTAATTGTGACCCATCAATGCTGAGTTGAGGTAGAAGTGTAAAAAAAGTCAATTTGGGGAAGAGATACGTCAGCCACTGTGTGGACTTGAAGAATTATGGACAGGGAGAATGGGTGAGGGAAGAAGGAAGAAAGTTTTCGTGGATGAATAACTTCAAGGTTTTCTCAAGGAATAACGAGGTTTTCTCAAGGAATAACGAGTGCTAATATGAGAGTGTGTGATATTGAATATATGGTGGCTGGTTATAAAATCAAAGGAAAAATAAAGTCATAAGAATAAAATCACAGGACAAAAAGTCACAATTTGGATAGGAAAAAAGTCACAGGAAAAAAAATCATTAATTTATGGTGGCCGGTAATAAAGTCACAGGATAAAAAGTCACAATTTAGGCTAGGAAAAAAGTCACAGGAAAAAAAAGTCACATTAGTTTATGGTGGCAAGTAAAAAAGACACAGGGGAAAAAATTACAATATTTCTTAGGGGTCATTATCTAGGAAAGATTATTGTAACTTTTTACCCTGTGGTTTTTTTCTGTGACTTTTTCTGTGACTTTTTTACCTGGATTCGAATATATTGCCTTACGACATGTAAAGTGGGTCTGATGCGCTGAATTAGAGTAACTAAATGAAGTCTCTAAGTTATGTGGAACTTCGCTCATGGACTTGAACTGTACTTCACCAGTTAGAAGCTCTATAGGAAACTGAAAGCTGGTTGGTACATTTCTAAGGTCAACCTCTTTCAAGAAAGTGTATGGGTATGTAATACTGAATTCAAGTATTTAAGGCGAAATTAACTATAAATCATGTTATTAATGTTCATACGTCTCCCATATTTTGTTCAACGTAATATAATTATGATACATTATTAGCAGACTTTGATTATAGGAGTAAAAAATCTAGAGCGAAAAACGTAAATGGAAAGATTAGCAAATGGCCGCAAAACTCAGGCTCCGTCGAAAATCAGCTCTAATAAATGAAAGGCTCCTTTGATTCCACTGACGTCATTCCACACTCATGGCTTGCGCTTGGTTGATTGCAGGATTGCTTTTCTCCCCTTCACCATTTCGGTATTTATTTTAATTCTAAAATGATTTCTCATTTTAGTTAAATTTGGAAATGCGCAGTACTTTTCTATACACGCAACTGAGCAGTGGTAAAATGAAAACAATCTCTTAATAATATTAAGTAGGTTGTTTATTTAGGTACTTCTGTTGATAATGCCCATAATATTAAGCAGGTTTATTTAGGTAGCTCTGTTGATAAGGTTGTTTATTTAGGTATTTCTGTTGATAATGCCCATAATATTAAGTAGGTTGTTTATTTAGGTAGTTCGGTTGATAATGCCCATAATATTAATTAGGTTATTTATGTAGTTCTGTTAATAATGCCCATAATATTAAGTAGGTTATTTATTTAGCTAGTTCTGTTGATGATGCCCGAGTCCAGATAACGTGATCTCTAGTGCAACTAGTTGGAGGTCTAGAGGGCATCTACCTAATCCTACTTTCATTTCACCAAGCGGTGTAAAAATCGCCTACCGTACTAGCGATCAGCGAAGAAAAATGGTTGGGCAAAATGATGGTCTAGTAACTTTGTTCTATTAGCTTGTTCCCAGACTTGTACAGCATGCATTGTTTTGTCACAGGCGAGATGGACGAACTGACAAAGGAGGAAGATAGCGGGGGATCTAGTCATGAAGGGTGCTGTAGACCTGTGTCTTGAAAGAAGTGTGACTGTCAAACACTGCCAAAACAGACGGAGAGATTTCTATATCGATGTCTGTTAAGGAAAACAAATGCTAACTGATGTGAGCAATGCATGAATAATGGTCTTTGCAGAGGAAATGTGGGAAGTGCAAACGATTATTTTTTTTTTTTTTTTGTGATTACAGATTTGGTACTTATGTATCGACAGATATGTATAGGTTTTTATGCGTATGTATTAACAGTTTAACACTGAGTGTAGAAGGGATAATGAACGAAACAAGATCGCGGGATGCAAATTGCCTTACGAGCTAGCCCTAAAATTACGCAAACATAGCAGTAAGTTGTCAGCAACGCCCGGTACCTTTATTCAAGCCTGTCATTCATTTTAGTGTTATTAAACGGAGGCACGATATCCCTAGCAATGATGATATTGATGTCCCAAGTTTGAAAAGGCTATGATACTAAATTACAGTGCCATCTAACATTGGCTTAGTTTTTCTGAGTAGCATTTCTTTTTGCATAATATAAACTGGATTATCGTTGTTGTTGTTCGCTGACTACCATCTCGCCTCGATTTTCTCTTTTCAGGAAGAGAAATTTTATTCTTTTTAAGCTTTGTTAGTTTATGAATTTCTAAGCTTGTCTCATGTTAATATTTGTTCAAATTGTACTTGTATGAAATTGTGCATGCAGTGAAGTTGTCCCTAGGTTAAACTTTTATTAGTTTTGTGTTTTTTTTTCAACTTTTCGATGTACCAGAACAATACCTTCCCAGGTCTTAATCTTGAATTAATTTTAGGTTTTAAATTAAGAGAGAGATTTGACTTCCTGCGGTTGAATTCTTTCTTGAAAGAACGAAACAGCCACCTAGGTTTCGAGGCGTCAAGGATGATCCGCCTCATGATTTTCCTTCAGTAGTATTCAGAAAAAGGATGCAGTCAGCCTTCCTTTCCATTGATTACATTCTGTTTCCATGGTAAACGTTAGTTTGCTGTATAAAAGACTGTAACCTTTCAGTCCAGGAAATAGAGGATCCCCCCTTAGTCATCATAGTTCATTAAAAGGTGCCTTTTTGTAGTTTATTTTAAATCTAGATGAATATTATTTGTCTGCAATGCTAGAGAGAGAGAGAGAGAGAGAGAGAGAGAGAGAGAGAGAGAGAGAGAGAGAGAGAGAGAGAGAGGTGAAGTGCCAGATAGAATCGTTTGTAAGAAAATATCACTTACTCAGTTTTATTTTGAGTTCAATTTTCGTTTAATTTCTTAGTCTTTGGTTCTTTGTAACCACCTTCCAACAAAGCGAGAATTTCTACAACCTTTCCCATTTACAACTTGTGATTTTTTCATCGTTTTCTTATTTTAAATCATTCATAGAGAAATATAAACAAATTATAGGTGAAGGAATAAAAGGAAATTCAGGTGGGTGGAAGTCCAAAATTGGAAGAGATTCGATAGAAACTTTGTCTTGCGAACATTTATGGACGAATACACTATCACGCTTGACACATATTTGACAGTTTAGATTTTCAGTTCAGTTAAGACCCTCTCTCTCTCTCTCTCTCTCTCTCTCTCTCTCTCTCTCTCTCTCTCTCTCTCTCTCTCTCTCTCTCTCTCTCTCATGTGAAATGTTGAGACTTTTTCAGGGTCTAAAATATACAGCAAAACGAATCTCTTGTTCTAAATTAATGGAAAAGCCTGTAGATGGTAAACATAACATTGTTTGGTAACAAGACTACGTGTATTTGTTTTGTGATTTTTGTATTTCAATTTTGTTTTGCCGGAGGTCGTTATTTTCTCAGATATTTCGTCATGCAAAAAATATAGAAATGTCTCAATTTGTTTTGATATTTTAATTAACTTGCTTGCCAATAGGAGGAGAAAGGCAGATTAATGTTTTTTTTTTTTTTTTTTTGCTCTGGTCTACGTTCGCATGTATAGGCAGGGGACGAAACTGTTGTTGTAGTTTATATCTCTCTCTCTCTCGTGGAAGGTTAATGTCTTTATTTTGCCTGTGCCCACGAAAGGAAAAGAAGGATAACTAAACAAGTGAAGCACACTAGGTGGAAGAGACAGAGCCACATCTTGAGGGAAGAATGGTTATCAAAACAAAGATTCAGAAACAAGAGATGTTTCCAAACCGTGCTAACTACGGAGTAAATATTGACTGAATTCCTTTGGGGTGCCATGGCCAATCCTTTAACGCCATGGAGAATTGGCCAAAATAGTACCTGAAGGGAAGACGTCAAAGTTATCTTTCGTCGGGGGAAAGAGGCTCCGAGAATGTGAAGTTAGACTAATTAAAATTGGGACGCTTAGCACAATTTCTCATAAATAGAGAGAAGAGACGATAAAACATTTGTAAAGCTACGAAATCAACAACACTCTGGCGAAGCTTAAAGATTTTAAGATGCAGACCTGATCATTTGTTTAACGGTGTTTCTCCAAGGCAAGACTGAAGTCATTCTGATAAGCATAAGTTGGGTTATAAATGCTGAGCTATTGCCAAAAATGAATTTACTTGCGCTATAAAATCGATAAAATCAAGATGACATACCGTGTTCATTACCCTTAATGAATAATTACTTCATAAGCGTCACCAAGATTCTTGTTCTTGTGACATTCTTTTATATAGGAAGGCACACTGGTAATGGACTTCGTAATTGTCATCATCAAATGCAGGAGTTATTTTTAATATAAGCAAGAGAAACTAGCACCAGCAATTTGTTCGGATTATAATAGATATTTTTAGCCAGTTCAGCGCGAATCTTGTTTTTAAGTGAATGGAATATCTGTTTAAAACTAAATATAAATTATATGATAGATTCAGAATTTCTAGACAAGTTTACGAAAATTTAATAGAAAAAGGAGAAATATAGTTAATTTCAGGAAATGACATAGTAAAAAAAAAAAAGTCCAGTTAAAAAGACATTGAACAATACGTAGGCGGTAAGTGGAAACGTAACTTACTTGGCATGAAAAAATTTGGATTGAGAAAACAAACGGGCGAAAAGGAAAAGAAACATTTAAAGGGAACTCAGCGATTATTTCTCTCTTAGCCGGAAGAAATATCCAGAAAGGATGTTCTCTTCGGAAGGAACTAAATACCTAAAATTGAAACCCCTGTGAGAGAGTTTTTAGTTCAATGGAAAATAAGCTTCGTCTCTGAGTCTGCCAGTTGGTATTCAGGTCTCTCTCTCTCTTTTCTTTGCAGGGGGCAAATGATTCCGCCACTCGTTGACTTTCATCTTAATCATGGATCTCTCTCTCTCTCTCTCTCTCTCTCTCTCTCTCTCTCTCTCTCTCTCTCTCTCTCTCTCTCTCTCTCTCTCCACTGGTTGATTTTATTCCCTCTCTCTCTCTCTCTCTCTCTCTCTCTCTCTCTCTCTCTCTCTCTCTCTCTCTCTCTCTCTCTTGTGGCGCCAGTTTTAGTAATCCATAAATGTTTCTCTCTCTCTCTCTTCTCTCTCTCTCTCTCTCTCTCTCTCTCTCTCTCTCTCTCTCTCCACTGGTTGATTTTGTTCCTCTCTCTCTTTTCTCTCTCTCTCTCTCTCTCTCCTCTCTCTCTCTCTCTCTCTCTCTCTCTCTCTCTCTCCACTGGTTGATTTTATCTCTCTCTCTCTCTACATACTGATCTACATGCTGATGAGAAAGAACAAGAAAAAAAAAAGAAAGACACAGTATGCACCCTTTTGAAAAAGAGGAATTGCAGGTTTGGTGAAAGATGTTATTACAAACATCCCAAGATATGTCACAATTATGAGATATATGGCAAATGTGCATATCTAGATGGCTATAGAAGAGAATGTTGATCTACATCCAAAATATGTAGAAAATGGAAAGAAGGAAATGGATGTAGGTTTAATAAGAAATGTGGGTACATGCATCCTGTAGCCATGAAAACAAAATCAAAATCAAATACATATAAAATCAAAGGTAAAAACAAAACAAATAAAAAAAGAACAAAGATCTCATGTGATGAAGGCAAAAAACAAGCCAACAACACATTATGAAATGTCAGCACCATTGATATGAGCCATCAGGCACTAGATATAGCACAAAAGAACAAGCAATGTATCTATGATGCTAAGGGATGGCAGATATGGAGATAGTGCAGGTTTATGCACAAAAGTGAATAAATATGAAGCTGGAAGAACAAGTATAATGGAAAAGTTGGATTTTTTTAATGTGCGAATTTCTGAAAATGAAAAAAAGATCAACATATCAGAACAGGAAAGAGACATGGGAAAATCTTATTATTACCCATATTGATAATGGAGATATACGCAAACCATCATAGTGGGATGAACGCGCAGGGTTTAGTTTCGAGTAACTCAAAAGAAAGATAGAGTTCTTAGAAGAACTAACCCAAAATGAAAAATAGAAATATTGAATATAAGTGAAACCTGGTATTCCCAAGAGACTGTAATGATGACCAGATAAAGGGTTTCAAACTTATAGATCAGATAGAAAAAATAGAAATCAAGGGGGAACACGATATATGGAGAGATGCCAATCAAGGAAAAATCTGTAGAAATATAGTAACACAGAATGTGAATTAATAGCAGTAGAATTTGAATCTGAAAAATTAGTGAACATTGTAATATATAGACCCCTAATACTAAAGAGTTTGACATAATAATTGAAAAATTGATTGAAATATGTAGAAACTCACAAAGGACTGGACTATACTCCTAACTGAGACTTTAACTTTCCTTTTGTAGAATGGAAAGAACGAATAGAGACTGTGGTTGTATTTATACATATAAAAAGAGAAATAGCAATAGTGCAGAAGATAAGAGGCAATTTGAAAGCTATTAGATATGCTACTAGAACATAACATTCAGCAAATAAATCACCTACCAACAAGAAAGGATAATATTTTAGATCTAGTATTTGTGAATGAGGTGAACTATGTTAAAGAAATAATAGTATATAACACGAGTATTTCGGACCATAATGTCATAGAACTAACAGTCCGTTCCAGAACATAAGAAAACAAAGAAAAGCAAAGAAACGAAAAAATGGGAAGGATATGGAAAATACAATTTCTATAGTAAGAATATAAATTGGTCAAAAATAAATGAAGAATTAAACAAAGAATGGGAAAATATATTTGTAAGTGATGATATACAGGTAATACCGGGATATATTATATAAAATATTAGAGGAAATAGTGGAAAATATATACTGAAGAAAAAAGTAATCATCAGTCACAAATTCAAGAGACAGAAGGATCTTGTTCCAGAAAATTAGAAAGTGGAAAAGCTCTTGCAAAACAAAAGAATGCATGGAAAGTGATGGAACTAAAAAGTAAGATAGAAAATGCAGAACAAAAGATTATACAATCAAAAGAAAATGAAAAAGGGAACCTAGAAGAAATGACACTACAAAATATCAAGCAAAACCTAAAATTTTTTTATTCATATGCAAAAAGATGAATAAAATAAGAGTAGAAATAGGCCCTCTAAGAATTGAAGGGCGATTAACGAATGAAAAAGGAAATATGTAACATATTAGCAGAAAAGATATAAGAGTGAATTTACACCTAGAATTGAAAATGAAGATAATGATACAGAAATAAGAGATGAAAATACTGAATACTTATCAGATATAGATATTACAAGCCGATATTGTGCAGGCTATTAATGAAATTAAAATGGATCAGTAGCAGGACCAGATGGAGTACTGTCATATTGTTAAAGAAAGTGGTTCATTCATCATGGCTGCCAGCAATATTATTAAGACAAAGTATAGATACAGGCAAGATTTATGATGAGCATAAATTAGCATATATTACTCCTACTTTCAAAAGTGGTTCAAGACTAGAGTAAAGTAATTATAGGCCTCAGAGTCTGACATCTCATATTATGAAAGTATGAAAGGGTAATAAAAAAATATAATGAAACATTTAATGAAAAATAGATTGTTCAATATAGCCAACATGGTTTTGTATGGAAAAAGTACACAAACCCAACTGTTAGTCCACCAAGAAAGCATATATAAAAAATATGATAAATGAAAAAGATACAGATGTGGTTCACTCTAGACTTTGCAAAAAGCTTTTGGACAAGGTAGATCATAATATATTAGCGAAAAAAATTAGAAAACATAACATTGTTGACAAAGTAGGAAAGATGGATAAAAGAATTTTTGCAAAACAGAAAACAGATAGTGATTGCAAACGATGAGAAATCGGATGAAGCTACGGTAATATCCGGTGTACCACAGGGTACAGTGTTAAGCTGCATTGCTGTTTGTGATTATGATTGCAGACATAGACAACAATCTTAAGGACTCAGTAGTAAGAAGTTTCGCAGATGACACAAGAATAAGTAGAGAAATTGCTTGTGATGAAGATAGAACTCGCTACAAAGAGACCTAAATAAAATATATAAATGGGGAGAGATAAATAGGATGGTATTTAACTCTGATAAATTTGAATCAATGAACTATGGTGATAAAGTAGGAATGCTATATGCATATAAAGGACTAATAATGAGACAATCACAAACAAGGAAGCAGTTAAAGACCTTGGTGTGATGTTGAATAGGAATATGTTATGCAATGATCAAATAGCAATTCTATTGGCAAATGCAAAGCAAAAATGGGGAATGTTGTTCCGGCACTTCAAAACAAGAAAAGCTGAACACATGATTATGCTTTATCAAAACGTACGTACGTAGTCCACTTGAATATTGCAATATAATATAGTACCCACACTACCAAAAGGATGTGCACAAATAGAGAGTGTACAAAGGTCATTACAGCTAGAATAGAAGAAGTTAAGGACCTTGACTACTGGGGAAAGACTACAATTCTTAAATTTTATATAGTCTTGAAAAGGAGGAGAGAGAACGCTACATGGTAATTCAAGCATGGAAACAGATAGAAGGAATTACCGAAATATCATGGAACTAAAATTATCAAAAAGAGCAAGCAGAGGTAGATTAATAGTGCCAAAAAAACTATACCAGGAAAATTAATGAAAGCACACAGGACATTAATCCACCACGCACCAGCATCGATAATGCAGCGTCTATTCAATGCGCTACCAGCTCATCTGAGGAACATAACAGGAGTGAGCGTAGATGTGTTTAAGAATAAGCTCGACAAATATCTAAGATGCATCCCCAGACCATCCAAGACTGGAAGATGCAAAAATATACCGGAAGACAATTGAACTCTCTGGTAGGCACATCAAAGGTGCCTCACACTGAGGGGACCTGGGGCAACCCTGAACGAAGGTGTAAGGTCTGTAAGGTAAGGTAAGGTCTCTCTCTCTCTCTCTCTCTCTCTCTCTCTCTCTCTCTCTCTCTCTCTCTCTCTCTCTCCACGAGTTGATTTTATTCTTCTCTCTCTCTCTCTTGGGGCGCCAGTTTTAGTAACCATAAATCAATCTCTGTCTGTCTCTCTTTCATTCCACGGATTTTTTTTATTCCTCTCTCTCTCTCTCTCTCTCTCTCTCTCTCTCTCTCTCCTCTCTCTCTCTCTCTCTCTCTCTCTCTCTCTCAGCTATTACAGCCATCTATTACCCAGATCTTATCTTAGAAAAAGCCACTTTTGCAGACCATTCGAATGATCAGCTTTATCGTGGAAAAGTTAGCGACAATCTCGGCAGCCGCATCAGTCATTGCAGGAGAGGAAACGTTCCCAGAGAACTTATTGGGAAGTGAGCGACTGGAGATTAGAAAGTAAAGATTTCTATATTTTTGAAGAAAACTGGAGACCGAAGTAGGATGAGAATGCCGTTGAAAGAGGGGAAAAAGGAGTGGGGAAGAGAGGAAGGAAACATGGGGAAGGGATCATATATATTTGCAAACTTAATGTCATGGATTTATATCGCTGATTGACGGGCAGAGAGGAAGAGGCAGATTTTTAAAAACTCGTTTTTGGTATGAATGCTAACGTTCGGACATTGCTTGGTACGTGACGTGATGCACATGAAGAGCTGACTGACTTGACTGAATCAGTCATGAAAAGAAAAAAGTCATACGCTAGTCATTATACTGTTTTCTAAATTTAATGATTAAATATATGTGTTTTATACACTATATATATATATATATATATATATATATATATATATATATATATATATATATATATATATATGTATATGTGTGTGTTTGTGTGATTGTGTTTTTTGATTTGTGATTGTTTCATGCAGATATGGGTTGCTTACTTTATCATGTAATGGTATGTGCAATATGAGTATTTTTCGAGTAACGTCTGCTGCCTTACCTAGTGTTAGTTAAATTTGTTATACTACACCTTCTATTAATTATCTCTCTCTCTCTCTCTCTCTCTCTCTCTCTCTCGTTACTCATTACCTTTTAGAATATATATATATATATATATATATATATATATATATATATATATATATATATATATATATATATATATATATATATATATATATATATATATATAATGTACTTAATATGGGGTGAGTTCATGGCGAAGTACACATGTAAACGAAAACTCAGTTGTAGAGTTGCATTGCCTTAAAGATTTTTTAAATTTGTTTCTGTAATTTTACTAGTAAAAGAGAGAGAGAGAGAGAGAGAGAGAGAGAGAGAGAGAGAGAGAGAGAGAGAGCTGTGTAAAATTCCAGTTCAGGGTAATGTAATTATAATGTAATGGGTGCAATTAAGAATAAGCATTAGATAAATGCATTTGTAGGGAAATAGCTCCTAGTATATGCAAATGATTTCAAGATTTTTTGGGAACTTTCAGTACTTCTATAATTAAATTTGTACACTTTTTGAAAGCAGTCTTTTGTTTCTTCTTCCTCTTCTACTTTTATTATTATTATTATTATTATTATTATTATTATTATTATTATTATTATTATTATTATTATTATTATTATTATCCACGTCCTAGGTTTATATATTTTCAAAACATGCAAGGCCAAAGAGATTACGAAAGATTAATTTTACTTTCAGTAAATAAGTAAAAGTAATAAACATTCTCTTCTATTCTTCAGGACAGTAATTACACGGTCGAAAGTAAAACATAAAATCACAAAGAAGATTCATGACTGAAAGGGAAATCGTAACTGGGGCAGCCTGCACACTCAAAGGAAATGTGTGCAGCGTGAGCAGTATGTCATTTTAGGATAATGTCATTGTTATATGCATGACCTATATTCATGATGATTTTGAGCAGTAATTTCAGTTATTATGGAGGCACAAGTATTCAGGGACATTCGCGGAACCGATGTCATTCTACTAAAATGTGATGCATTTGCAGTTTGATTAAGGTTTCGTTGAAAAGTTTGACGTCGTAAAAGAGGCTTTTACACTTTTGGAAAGCAGGCTAATAATTCTTAGTAAAGTCTGTTTTGTATTTATAGCAGAATTTTTCATTTATTGGAGAGGAAGCCGATTATATGTCCCTATTTGACCAGGGTCAGAGAACAGGAAAATTACGTCAGCGAGACAGGATTCCTACAAAAGTACATACGAACCCTATTCTAGAGCAGCTAAATCGTATAGTAACCAAGAAAACCCCTAAGAATTCTAGTGCTTGGATGTGAAATGAGAAAGAAAACACCATAAATAAATTCAGAGTAAATTATGCTCTACCATTAATACCCTTCTATCTTTCTAGCGCCGTTACTGAATCACCAATCCGTGTAGTATATTAGTCTCTTCTCATTGCAAGATGTATCGAGTCCGGTAATGTCTGTGTAATACGAGTATAAGCTTTCATGCAAACATGGACGCGTCAGGACTCGACGACTCGCCGGAAGAATATCGGCTGGTAATTTGGCGATGCATTTGTTGCGAAACGATGACGTCAAATCGTTTATTGTGTGACTGGATACTGAAGACTCGTTGAAAATTCTGGATGCAGTATTTTTTTTTTTTTATTCAGCACTGGTCCTCTCAGACAGGGAGGCTTTCTGTTGCTGGAAAGTAGAGCTGTAATGGAAGGGATATTATTGTACGTAACATAATTTAATCAGCTAAGCTTGTCGGTTAGACCAATTTTTTTTTTTTTTTGTACATTCATGATTAAGACCATGCATATAATAAAAACGTGTAGTTAGAGGATCCATGGGCAAAGGAAGAAAATCAGCTGACTAGATTATGTACTCATTATATTACGGAGAACCCGTTGATACCTGCAACCATTCTGTGCATAAGAAGAAAATGTTGGTGGGAAATGCTCATGGCTCGAAAATTCAGCTTTCTAACGCAGAGCCAAAAACTTCAATGATTTAGATAATCTGAAAATATTACAAGCAATAATCATACGAAAGTGAAGGTTGAATTCGAAAAAGTGATCCTATTTTCCGAAACGCAAACTAAAATTGCTATTCGTAATTAACACTGAGTACCCGTCGTTTATGTAGTGGATGCTGAATAATGGGGGAATGCTGCTAAAGGCTCGATTGCAAACGGAATTACCTTGGGCTTGAGTGTGTTAACAGTGATGTTCATGGTTCATATTGTTTCCTTTATATTTATACATACACACACAAACACAAACGCGCAGGCTCACTCACACACACACACACACACACACACACACACACACACACACACATATATATATATATATATATATATATATATATATATATATATATATATATATATATATATATAAATGCGTGTATGCGCATGTGCTTATGTATTTATACAGTGAGAGACTTGGGTAACATTCTTGCCTACCGAGCAAGTAATCCCAGATTCGACTTCTGACGAGGATGGGCAGGTGGACATCTTTGTTGAACATTCCCTGTGATTCTGTTGACCTAAGTAGTGGATTAGTTACCTGGCATATAGAGGACTTTGGTGGTCGCAAATATTCTTAAAAGGGCATGGGGCTTGCGGCCTCGTCCCAAAAAAATTCCTGAGTAACTGAGCCCTGACACCTTCTTTGGCAACCCCTTCATAGTTTCTGGTGTCACTGGAGAATAAATATTTTCTTTCATTTTGAAGAGTATTTGACTCTTCCCGTGAGATACCTTTAATGTAACTAGTTAAGATTCAGAAAATGCAACTGGGGGAAGGGCATAGTAATTTGTTCCGAAGGAAATATTCCAGTATTTTCTAACCTCTTTTCGGACGAGGCCACCGAAACTTAACATTCAGTCACTTAAGTTCTGCGTTACTGGATGCAAAAGTTAAGGCATAAGTCAACGTTTTCAACCGTGAAATTCAGAGGAAGACTTTCAATGCAATGAGGAACTTTTAGGAAGGATTTCTCACATATTGGTTAAAGCACTGCTTTTAAGACGAGAAATTTCTTCAATGTGAACAGATATATACATAATTCTCCCCCTCACAGAAAAATAAAGGGGAAAATAAACTAGAATATATATATATTATATATATATATATATATATATATATATATATATATATATATATATATATATATATATATATATATATATATATATATATATATATATATATATGTGTGTGTACATACATACATTTTTCTATGTTTCATCCAACATATATATCATGGCCAATATCTCATACCAGAGAAGCTGTACAACATTTCATTATTTTCTCAGACTCCTAACACTGGTGCCGGTTCCAAAAGCACCTAATTATCGCCGCGGGAATAAGACTGTGAGCTCATTGGACACGGAGTAAAGGATTTTCTAAATCCTTCTGTGGGATGACCAATAGATATCAACTTTTATTTTGCTGTCAAAAATAATATACTTTCGTACCAACGTGTTTGGAAGAAACGTTTTCAATACACGCTTTAATAAATTAGATACAATTATCAAAGTACTTACGGTAATGATTTTTATATGCTCAACCAAAAGAAGTATAAAGGTAAAATAATATATATATATATATATATATATATATATATATATATATATATATATATATATGTGTATATGTGTGTGTGTGTGTGTGTGTGTGTGTGTGTGCGTGCGTGGGTATTCGTGTGTCCCTCTCTAAGTATATATGTCTGCTGTTGAATTCTGAAGTTTCCCTTCACTTGTATATTTTTATTCTGTGAATCAGGAATTAGGCCAACTTTTATCATTTGTCTTTACACATTTGCACGGGGTATTCGGATACGATGAATCATGTTTGCTTTTGCAAGTTATGATGTTTGCATAAAATTCAAGTAAGACAAGCGGGGAAATATTTCAATTTTATGGTATTGGAACTCTGACCTGCCACCAAGATCTCATTGTTTGATGTATTTTCCTTCTTGGGCAGTCGCTCATTAGTTTTCATATATTTACAGCATTTAGAGAAAAATATGTATAGGAATATTTCAAGGTGATTTTACTGGTAAATAGATATTAATCTCTCTCTCTCTCTCTCTCTCTCTCTCTCTCTCTCTCTCTCTCTCTCTCTCTCTCTCTCTTTAGAGATTTCCCATTTTTATGAATTGGATTAGTCACTATTGGAAGAAGACTATTATTTAAAATATATCCAGGCAAGATACATGTAAACATAATAAAGTATATTATGCATGTACACAAATAGAAGTGAATATATTTGATATTGCGCATATGCATTTTCGCACTGACGTCTTCTCCAAACATTTATTCATCCTCTCATCGGCAACTTAATTTGATGGTAATATCATTGTCGGAGCTTTTACCAACCGCAACCACTTCATAAGGTGCTTGCAAAGCTCTTTTAGAGAATCCTTTGGAGTGACCGTGGGGAAAACCATGTTATGTGAATAACTGCAAAAATTCACTCTATAAAAAAAACCGCCCCTCACCTCCTGTCAAGGTCAACGGACCACAAGGGAAAAAGAATGTTTTCATTCTTTTTCCTACTGGAAATATGGTTATCATTTATGGCGCTTTGCTTTGCTTTTTCCGTTGTTATATATTTGAGACTTGCTTTGAAGATGATATAGGTTAGGATGCATTTTATTCACTTGGTCACTTTCAGTTCGATTAAGAGGAAGAAAAAAGACAAAAACAATGAACATTCTATTTGTTATTCTTAGTTTCTGAGATTATAAATCATGAGATTATAGATCATTTTTAGAGATAGTGAGATAATGAAAGAAAACTATGTACGTAACCCCTATTTTCGCATTAATGAGATAAGTGAAAATTATTTTTAGAAGTCAAAAACTTTAATTCGGGCATGAATCCTTTAATGTATAGTTGCCTTTCAATTTTTCAGTATTTCTTGATATTAAATACGAAAGTGCCCTCTCTGAAACCAGAGATCGCATTTCCAGTCTCCAGAGAGAGAGAGAGAGAGAGAGAAACTTGTATGGTACTGCTCCTTAGATACTGTTCATTGGTCCCAAAAAAAAGATGATCTAGAGTAGCTAAGACCCTCATTTTGTCGAAAGAACAAACCGATAATGAAAGTTACAGAAGACATTGAATTTTATTAAGAACGGTAAAGGTTACAAATATGTCCATAAAGCCCACTGAGAGAGAGAGAGAGAGAGAGAGAGAGAGAGAGAGAGAGAGAGAGAGAGAGAGAAATGCACGAACGAAAGGTTCTTAATTTGATTAAGAGCCCCGACATAAAAACGTAATTTAATTTGATTAATGAACCGCTCTTAAGTAGCAATTTGAATTTCTGTAGGCTTGAGGGATCTAATTTTCTCGTTATGAGATACGTGACTAACTTTGCGGGAGGACACACTAATTCGAATGCCATTTTTATGTGCTTTGTAAAAACCTCATTCTTTGCTTTTTGTGTTTTTCTTATACCTATTTGCATTGAATGTTTTCCTTTGGTTTATATATATATATATATATATATATATATATATATATATATATATATATATATATATATATATATATATATATATACTGTATATATACTTATATATATATACATACATATATGTATATACATGTATGTATGTACTATGTATGTATTATGTAAATATACTATACAACTATATATATATATATATATATATATATATATATATATATATATATATATATATATATATATATATATACAGTATATATACATATATATATATATATGTATGTATGTATGTATTATGTATGTATGTATGTATTATATATATACAGTATATTTACATATATATATATATATATATATATATATATATATATATATATATATATATATATATAAGTTTATATATATAAATACATATATATATACATACATATATATATATATATATATATATATATATATATATATGGGTTAGATATATATGAATAGGCGTATATTAAATGAATAGGCGATTAAATATTATGAAAGTGAAGTGTGGACGCTGAATGCTAATAAAGAAAATTGACCTTGACTGGTATGTGGTTGCAGGTTAATTAAAAGGGTCAGAAACGCAGAGAGTGATTTTTTGACATGTTTCAATCATGACTATGGGAAGAATAAAGGGCGATTGGTAGTTGGAAAGATTATATAATTCGGAGGTATTATGATGGAAGAAAAAAGGAAGACCGAAAAGGGTCGGGTAGATGGCCTGGAAGGGGTATTGAAATAGAGGAGCCTTGATACCCAAGAAGCGGGAGAGTTCGGGTAAAATACAGGTGAATAGCTCAAGGCTATAAAGCAGCTCGTGTTGTGGAAGATTCTGCTCAGGTAATTCATCCTCGTCTCGGCAATTATAATGATGTTGCAGACCTTTGTGGGGATGTTTAATCTGGATCCACTCCTGTGAGGGGAACGTTTTAATAAAAAAAAAAAACATACTTGTATATGTATATATATATACACACATATATATATATATATATATATATATATATATATATATATATATATATATGTGTGTGTGTGTGTGTGTGTGTGTGTGTGTGTGTGTGTGTGTGTGTGATTATGTGTGCGTGCGTGCGTGTGTGTAAGGTAAGTTCTTTTTGTGATGAAGTTGTTAGCCCAACTCCTACCTAAACTGAATATCGATCTGACATACACTGCAGATAGATAAGTAAACATATGACTTTGGGAAGAAACATTTTCAAGGTCTGAGCTGAAATGTTAATTCAGAAAATAGTGTCATTCCTCTAATTCTAATTAAGAGAATAAAAAAGTAGGCAGTACTCCCGTTCATTTACCATTTTCTTTAGAGCAGATTCCAGAACTAATGGAAATACAAAAAAAAATCATTTTTTATTAAGGGTATGCATGTTGAAAGCTTGGCATGTCATTTTTCCTCTTATGTCCAAACGTAAATTTGACACAAAGTGAAAGCTGGGTGTGTGAGACCCAGATCTTAGAGTATTTGACTTTTATTTACTCTTTCCTTTCCACGCATCGTTTCCAGGGTACACAGCTTCTGCTCTCTCTCTCTCTCTCTCTCTCTCTCTCTCTCTCTCTCTCTCTCTCTCTCTCTCTCTCTCTCTGTATTGTGTGTGTGTCTCTTTCAGTTCTTCTTTCACGTCTTTACAGATATGGATATTGATGTTTACTAAGTTTATTTTAACTTGAAGTTACCTACAGGAAAACAGCTCTATAGGTTTTCCTCCTTCACAGAGATAAGATTCGTAATAATTATTTATTAGCGATATTTTTTGATATAGTCATATCATCCAGCTCCTGTTTGGGGAAGTGTTTAGAAATGCGCTTTCGTTCTTTAATATAAAAATAGGAGAGTAGCAAGAATTCCCCAAAATTGTAAAAGGAAAAGAAAAGTTTGCTCATCTTCCATGCTTCAGAACTTTTTTTCCTTTGTAAATAGTATTCTTAGCTCTTTTTGATTGCAGGTTTTATGCCTGTTATTACTTCCGCTGCTTGTACATTGTTTGTCTGTTCTGACCGGTTTTGATTAAAGGACATGATCGGTGTTTTATGTAGATGATTGAATATGAAAGACAAAAACTCTCCCCTCCAACATCATGCCACCAAGTATGTCCTGATCTCTTACATCTGAAATCACTGCATTATAGGGGGAGTTTCAATAACAGGATAAGTGTGTTAGAAACATAAACCGACAGAGTATTGCACAGAAAGAGAGACAAACTGACATACGAAGAAACTAAGGGAACATTATCTTTGTGAAAACAGGACTCTGGAGAAGTTCTTCGCTACGGGGTCCATGTTCCTCTTCTTCCTCAGCTGGAAAAGTCTTCCTGGAAGTGTCATGGATATTGATCATGAGTATAAGAACAACTGGAATGTTACCTAAAAGCATCATGCTACTTTTTCTTCATTTGTTGTGACTTGATTGCAGGGTGATGGCCAAAAGATAGACTTTCCCTGAGATTTTCTAAAATCAGACGTGGCAACGCATTCCATAAGTATTCACTAGAAGGAAAGAATGAGAATATTAATTTTCAGGGATGTATTTATTTGAAAAATTCTTTTTACTTCAGTCGCGGATAAAAAGTAACGATTAATATGAAAATGTCCTTATAGCTGTGATAATAGGAAATAAAAGTCATCTTTATTACTATCTCTGCAAGGGGAAGAGGATATTGCAAATGAGGTACCATGAACATTTCAATTTTATTTAAAAATGAATGACTATTAAATATTTCAAGCGTTTCCTGAAGGGAAAGTAATTTAAAGCTTTATCAGACAAGAATTGGAAAACTTTTATCATGTTTAATGGCATGAAGAAATGAATATTACACACTGGTTTCCAGAGAAAAGAATTAAATGAAAATGATTTTTTCATTTTCTGTATTAAAGGGAAGAACATAGTATGTGACACATTTGTAGTCATCAGTTATATAGATTCTCACTCTGTATATTCTATCTGCACAGATGTTAAAATGTGCTGATTTACGTCCAAATAACATTTCTGTTAACTCTGTCTCGACCCCGTTTACCCAATCAGGTTATCGGCTCAATCACTCGTGCCATCCCCACCGGCCAGCAAGGAGTCTCTCTCTCTCTCTCTCTCTCTCTCTTTTCATGAAGAAATGCAGGTGGTATGGATGTAAAGAATAGAATGTTTTTCATTGAGGAGCGATTGGAAATCATTTTTACCTTATCTGAATTGAAATGGAAATGGTTTCCAAATGCTCTTAAATCTCTGTTGTCTTCTTTACTTTCAGTTGATTCGTTTCGTACTACTTTTATTCTGTTTCTCAATTTGTTTACCATTTTCCTTGAATCTACTTTCGCCATTTATGCTTTAGCTCGAGGTCTGCTTCCGCCACAGTCAGGGACGCAGTGGTACCCACTGTGATTCATTGCATATGCAGTTGCATGTGGTTCTTCCCCTTCCATGCCTCCTGTAGCTGAGTGGACACAATGCTGGTCTGCCTTTTCAGGGGCCGGAGGTTCAAATTCCTATGGATGGAGACTATTACTAGCAAAGCACGTGTTAGAATATTTAGACAGAGTGACTGGTATTATGTAGAAGTGGATGTGACAAGTGTGTCATATCTAAATAACTCTTTTTAATATTTGTGTGGGTGGAGTCATGTGAGAAATTAGTCTCGTGACTGCAATTTGGGGCGGTTGATGAAACTTGGAAGATAGAATAATGGATATTAGAATAGATTATTGATGAATAGAAGCAGTTGATTTATATAAGTACTCAGGAGTATAATAAATTTATAACACATGAAGATAGGATGAGTGAATCACTGATTAAGAAGTAAGGAAGGTAGCAGGGAGTTTGCAAAACACCGAAAGAAAACTTGGAATACCCATGGAAGCACACGAGGAAATACATGAAGGCAGTATTGAGCCAACAGTGAAGTGCGTATGTTGAGCACAAATGAAAAAATTAAGGTTAAGGCTGTTAAGATTAGGCTGTTCATTTAGTATATGGAGAATGAAAATAATGGAAAGGGTCAGAAATGCAGAGATTTTTAAAAGTTGTGAAAAGGTTAGCATAGGTGATAGGATGGATTAGAGTGTTTCGAGATGGTCTGGTCTCGTGGAAAGAATGTAGGTGGCATGTAGGTAAAAAGAGTTTATATGTCAGAGCTGTTAGGAGTCATGAGAAGAGGAAGACTTGGACAATGTAACTTTCGTTGTTTCTCAAGCGGGCGGCACGTTCAAATCCCACTGGTGATGATGCACTTATTACTTATAATTCCGCTTGGGTGTAAGTCATTCCCAAGATACATTGAACTGGATATTAAACTAAATTTCTGGCGTAATAATTGAGGACACACACAGACACACACCCATATATATATATATATATATATATATATATATATATATATATATATATATATATATATATATATATATATATATATATATACACACACACACACACACACACACACACACACACACATATATATATATATATATATATATATATATATATATATATATATATATATATATGTGTGTGTGTGTCATATTTAATGTGTAATACACACACACACACACACACATATATATATATATATATATATATATATATAGCTATATATATATATATATATATATATATATATATATATATATGTGTGTGTGTGTGTGTGTGTGTGTGTATGCCTTGCGCGTAATTACATTTGCCAATGAATATCACTTCTCTTTTATCCATTATTGTGATGTCCTAGAGATTTCATCATTTTATACATATGAAATGTAAAATTAATAAAATCTAGGAACTTTTCCTTGCGGGTGGAGATGAAGGTACCCTTCGGGTATAGCAATTTTACTTGATGTTAGTTCTTTCCTCCTTTCAACATCCCAGGAATCTGGTTACAATATTGCACAAAATTCTATCTCCACCTCCCCCCAAACAAAACTTCAAGAAATGGAACATAAAATAAATATAGATAGTTGTTGATTTTTTTTTTTTTTGCCTGAAGGGAGTCAAGATCTCGGAAGGGTGCGTTAAAACTTAGATTTATGACAGAAAACCTTCCCTCTCCTTGCAAGGGGTGTGAAAAAAAAAAATATACACTAGCACGACCCATCGTTTACGAGCCGGAGGGGACACATCTTCAGCTAGTTTACGATTCCCTCCGCAGTTTCCGCTACAGGGCTAACAACAGCATTGGGGGCAAAAATTTGTTCCTTCATAATTCTTGTTTACATGTTGTACTCTTTTTTCTTCATTTTTCTGATTTAAATCCGAATAACCGTTTAGTTCTGCATGTTACCGATTCTTTCTTGAGTTTATTTATTAGTTTTTATATTTTCTTGTTTATTATGCTATTTTCGTCTTAGTTTTGGATTTCTAACGAGGGAATTTTGTTCTAGGTAAGTTGACGGTCCTGTTTACCTGTTTCGTATGAAATTCTGAACGTTATCTATGTGAAAAACAATGATTACTTGATAAAAATATTCTCGATTTTCACCATTGTCCTCATACATTGGTGTTGTTACTACAATCCTGGCGTTCGTTAAGCAAAATTATCCGTTTAAAAGTTAGAAATTATATTGGACAGCGTTCCCACATCATTCAAAACATAACGGTATCAAAAGAATGTTGACACGAAATCTGTACACAAGGAACTTTACCACCGTTCCGAAGTTTAGAGCAAGTTGTCTTCACCTGTTCACGTATATAGGACCACTGTTCAGAGATGCTGCTGGCCCCGAGCTGGACGAAGGCCTGTCTGATCATGGAGTTCGTAACCCGTAGACCGTCGCTGCCACACAGGTCAAAGGAGATAAAACATTTTTTTTTTTATTGCAATATTTACCTCTAAAGTTCCTTCGATTTCGGCCCGCTTTTTGGGAACGCCTTAGGATGCAATCACTTAATCCGAAAGATAAATGTATGACAATCTTTTCCCCTATTACGTAGGTGTAGATCGAAGACACACACGGGAGCCACGAAGCAGAATAATTCAGTTGCGTTCCGCTACAGCTCGAAAACGCCCCTCTTCACCTTCATAGCACAATGTTTCAGCGATTAACTATTTACTGCAGTTCTGGCTGTCATATATCTGTCAATTTCAGGCATATTTACCTAGAGCGGAAACCAAGCCATACTCAGTATTGTAAAGTTATGTTCAGCATTTTTTGTACAATGTATGTTGAAATGTGTAGAACCTATCGGTCCTATTTTGTTGCAAAAACGCATCCTAGGCACATAGCACCACCTGATGTCACAGCTTGTATAAAAAAACGCAAGACATCACTTTGTACGGAAAGCGCCAGCATATCTGGAATTATATATATACAGTATATATATATATATATATATATATATATATATATATATATATATATATATATATATACATATATATATATATATATATATATATACCTCTACTATATACATATATATATACTATATATATATATATATATATATATATATATCTAATATATATATATATATATATATATATATATATATATATATATATATATATATATATATATCGGAGGCTGAGGGGAAATCACATATACTCTAATGATTCACGGATAGATCGAACCTCGGGAAATAGTCTAACTAGTTTCTGAGTCTTCTGTCGTTATTTAGCCAGTGGTCCCTGTGGAAAAATACAGACGACTTAATGATACCTAACAGACGAACGTCCCCAATGAAGCAAATGTACTTCTTATACGCAAAAATACCAGTTCGAAAACATGCAATCAATGGATAGAATGTACTCGGCCGATATAATGTACATAATATACCTTTAGCTGATGGAACTTTTAACTTCTTGACAGTGCATCTACATAGATAGTGTGTGTGTGTGTGTGCGTGGGGTGTGTGTGTGTGTGTGTGTGTGAGGAGAAACTGCTATGTGCATGGCTGCCCGAAAGACGCCTCTCCGTCGAATGCACATGTGCCAAGTGCATTGCGTATATATATATATACTGTATATATATATACACACACACACACACACACATATATATGTGTGTGTGTGTGATTAAGTGCGGTGCCTGTTAGTCTAATATTTTCCTAAAAGCTCGTCTTTTGTACGAATGCTTCGTCACCTCCTGCAGGCGCGTTTGCTCCAGCAGTTTTTCTTGCCGCATTCTGAGGTCGTCCACACGTCGATGATTCTTATGTCAGCAGCGCCACCTTTTGGTCAAGTCTGCTTTGGTGCGACAACGCAAAAAGAGGACCAAAGTTCAAGTGTAAAAAAACTCTCCAAAATACAGTTGTATAGTCGTTCATCGTAGAAAAGTGGCATTATTGTTAAAATGTGAAACTGACTTTGTTCGATCAAGGAGAATGATAGGAGCTTTACAATGATTCATTGTTATATTTAGACGATCAGTTTTATCAGTAAGAGTTATTTACGTTAATTATTAAAGGCGTTAACCCTTCAGCAGAAACAACAATAATTAATTAAACTAATCAAATATTGTAATAGTCACAAGCGTTCTGCAGAAATTGTTTTTATTTTGTGTGTTGTAATTAAAACTTGCTAGTATTTTAGAATGAATTTACGAATAATTTCATTCATGAAGAACAGGAAAAATAAAGGTGACCATGTTTATATTATTGTGCATTTACATGTATTAGTTGCGAACTCAGGCTTACACGAAACTTTCACAAACGCAACGTTATTATAAAAGTGGTAAAATACAATACTTGCTGTGAACAGTGTAAGTTTATACATTATTAAGTTTCCTGTATACAAATTTCACTTAGCTTTTTATAATGACCCCTTAAAGTGTGTTATTAAGCAAGAGGCTGATGTGGACCACCGAAACGTAACGAACCTGCGGAGAAGCTTATTTTTATCATTTGTAAGCGTGTTATGGTAATTTGTAAAATGTTCAAAACGATCACAGAATTCACATACTTTTGTACATGAAAACAACCATTCAAAGGGAGAGATAGACTAAGGGTTTCTTCATGTGACGTCACACGCCCACCCTAAAAACACTCGCCTTTCTACACAAACTGCCAAGTGCACTCGCACTTGAAATTGTTTCAAGCCTTCACGCGGTACCTCCATACCACTTTGAAAAAAATAGGACCGATGCTTGGTAATCTCTCTCTCTCTCTCTCTCTCTCTCTCTCTCTCTCTCTCTCTCTCTCTCTCTCACCGGACACTATCTCCTCTTGTTACATGATATCCATATTTTTTGAGGACCGTACCTTTAATCGCTTGAATGGCAAGTGCTCTCTGCCATGTGTGTGAGTGTGACATCACAGGTGCTGCACTTTCCACGGATAAGGCTGTAATTTAAATGCGTAGGAAAATGAAGGTCATATTTCTGATCTGATGTTAGGAAAAGCTGGGAACTATGTTACTGATATAGATAATATAAACACCAAGTTGTAAATTTAGGTGATGCATATGAAGATTGATAAATATTAGATGTTATCATTTAGTTAATCATGTTTAGGATGGTTTTACTGTAATCCAGCTTTCCTATACCTTATGAACTTACGGTGTTCAAATTCCTGCTCTTTAATAATAAAAAAATGCATTACTTCTACACATGAGTACAGGTAGACTTTCCATTGGGTATAATTGTGCATACACGTATAAGCTTATCTATTGCGTTCTTATGGACTCAAATTGAACACATTAATTGTTGTAAATTTTACGATGAATGTGAGTTTTGTCTAGTGACATTAGATTTTTATACGTAAATGCAGAAAACCCTTGGTTACAGGCCACTAGAACTTTTTTTGATGATGGTAAAGACGCTTTGTTACACACCTGTGAATCTGAAGTGCCTAAAATGGCCGATTTAAAAACTTACCACATGGCTTTATTCAGGATGTGAAGCTTCAGGGGAGTCGATAAGTATAAAGAATTGAAATTGAACAGGAATTTTTGAACGAGATTATTCTGTTTCAGAAAAAATGAAAGAATTCTCTCAAATTGAAACAGATCATTATTTTTAGATTTAAATTCAAATGCAAGACCAGGGAATATTCAGCAGAAGTAAGACTTGTCAAGAATTCCGCCCTTGTCACCCATTTTGTATTTCCCCTTTCACCAATTATTCGTTGTTCCCTCTCTCCCATCGGATTCTTTTCCTTTCCCTATCGGAATTCTTTAGGTTTTTTCTGGGAGTGCAGGGGAAGGGCAGTTCTTTATATCCTTGTTCCTGGAATGTGGCAAAAGATATACTAGCTGTCTAGGGAACTGTTCATCATTTATCCTACTAACGCCAAGCCTCTTAAAATTGAGAATTATTAATTATTCCTTCCTTCCTTTCTGCAACATAGTAATGGATAATGCACAAGTACGTGAAGTTAAAAGATGGCAAGGCAAAATTGTTTTCTTTTTCCAAACATGCACAGTGAATGAGAGCACCTTTTGGGAAACGACCTCTGTTGGTAATAAAGTAATATATTTATTCCCAAAGCCAGTCGATATAACAAATCAGAAAACTAATTCATAAATAGCATTTTATGGCAGATCATCTAGTATATCCAAACGTGTGTGTGGAGTAGTCCTTAATTTTTTTTTTCTTATGATTGTTTTGTCTTCCTACCTCGAGGTAATCCACGGAAACATTCTACAGGCATTATCTCTTTTAAGCTTTTACCGTTAATGCTTTTGAGAAATTGTAATTATGTTATTCTCTCTCTCTCTCTCTCTCTCTCTCTCTCTCTCTCTCTCTCTCTCGAAGATGTTCTTTAAACCTGTAATGCATGACCTTGTCTCGTTCCTCTGAAGAGATTTCACACGCGTTGGCTGTAAGCTGTATTCGGGTAATATTCATCTAGTGGGCAATTACGCCTTAATCACCGGGTTCAGGCGATTTGCTTAAGTGAATTTCACCCAGCCATCAGTTTTCACTTTGCCAAAGGCTCCGATAGAATCTTGAAAATCTGTTGCGGACAAAGCCAAATGGTTTTCACTTTAAGGGATTGTACACAAAGTGAATGTGTTGGACAAGGGATTGTTAGTTATTTATTAAAATGCTCAACTTTGAGCTCTTGTTAATATTCTCGTCGGTGTTATTTAAAAAAAGGTTTCCTACTGATCTCAGTTTATATTTGCTGGATAGGAGGGTCTATTATTTTTTTGTTTTGATTTGCTGCCGAATTATAATTGGTTTTCTGTTATGATGCTCGTCCCCCCGACCCCACCTCTCTCTCTCTCTCTCTCTCTCTCTCTCTCTCTCTCTCACACACACACACACACACACACCTATATTTCTTTAATTTATCCATGTCGCGCAGCGCTGTAATAAAAAATGGTTCGTATGTGCTGTTTCCCTGACTTGAAGTTTTTGGCATACTTTGAAATAAACATTGATAATCTAACTTACTTCTCGATGTACTTTCGCACAAAATAACTAATTAAGTAAATAAATAAAATAATAAATAAGATAATAATACAGCATTAAAAGATTCCAGGTCCCACTCCCGATTAACATTTTCTTCCTCATTCCTAGAAAAGTAAGATTATAGTTTTCTTTCCTTTTCGCGTGATTTGTGTCAAAAGAATGTAATGTTTAATAAAACTCGGGACTCGACGATTCTTTTTTTATTTGTTTTCTCTAAGTTAAAGGACTTGCAAGTTTGACAGCTGGAGGCCATTTGTTTTGTAAATAACAGGACCTACACCCTGCTTGTGGGATCATAGTTAGAAATTTGATGTATTTTCTTCATTGTGTGTTCTGCTCGCTTATATTCTGCCTCATGTTTCTAAAAGTTTATTTTTAAAGCAATGAGTACAAACCTTTTAGGATTTTCGGTACATGTTCTAAACAAGGTTTTTTTTTTTTTTTAATATCATCCAATGTAAGCTTTACTGTACAGCAACCATTCTGGAAATACTCGTGCATATTATCTCTTGCTGTTGCTTACTACACAAATATTACGATACACCATAACTGAAAATGAAATCAGTTTAGAGTATTTTGTTAATTTTGAATAGAATGTTAGGAATTCCCGTTGAATTATGATATTTATAAATAATCTAATATTCTTATTTTACGAGAAAATTACAATATCTTTGGTCTAATATGTAGAAAGCGAATAAAGTTCATTAATTTGAATATTTATTTCTGTACTACAGGAATGAACACGAGGCAGTTATATATAAAAAATAATTTAAAAGTATGTACGGTAGGAAATGTGCGCTTGGAATTTTTGGGTCTGTAATAATTTCAGTGAATAACTGTGCCTGTTCTCTCTCTCTCTCTCTCTCTCTCTCTCTCTCTCTCTCTCTCTCTCTCTCTCTCTCTCTCTCTCATTACGGTTCTCTTCTTCTTCTTCTCCTCGTCCGTAAACACAAACACACGCATATACCTTTCCAGCCTTCGGTGTGGAAAATCGCTTTACCGGTTTCACTGATCGCGGGGAAAATTCACCGGAAGTTTGAAAACAGTCCTGAAAAAAAGTGTGCCCTCCGTTTCTCTGTATCATTTTCACACAGGAAAAACAAAGCAAACTTCTCTTTCGAGTTTTCAACCACCATTTTTTTTTTATTTATTTATTTCTGCGTTCCGAAAATAACCAGAACGATTTTTAGGCAAAAGTTGAACAAACAATATTACCATCTGTGATAACCCCGCATGTTCTAACAAAAACAAACCGTTGTCCCTGACCTCTCTCTCTCTCTCTCTCTCTCTCTCTCTCTCTCTCTCTCTCTCTCTCTCTCTCTCTCTCTTGGCCTTTGCGTTTATTGCTTTCGTTACGACCCTTGGCAGGAAGCTCAAGGGTGACACAGTCTGATCATTACTGAAATGGGCGTAATGAACAGAGGTTAAATAGAGAGCCATTTGTCTGAGCCAATGACCCGAGCGACAGATACATATGTCAAGTCCTGTGTCATAAAACCTGTCAAGGGAGACATATGGCTTGGGAATCAGTGTTTGTAGGGGTGGATATTTCAGGCAATTAAGGACGAAGGGCAAGCGGACAATGTTACATAAGGTTGCATCATTGTTAAAGGTACATTGGGCATAGCGAACAACATCCTAGTCCTCTTCTTTTTTTTTTACTATTACAACGACACTGTCATGAAAATTAATAAGGACAATGCCACAATAATAACAGGTAGCCTGTGTGCCCTACAGTAACTAATACGTAATATTGTATAATATAGTGTTTTCCTGGGCCTTATAGTACATATATATATATATATATATATATATATATATATATATATATATATATATATATATATATATATATATTTATATATATATATATTTATATATATATATATATATTTGTGTGTGCGTGTGTGTTTTGTGTTTGTGCGCAGGCGCGCGTGTGAATTTGCTGTACATGTAACCGCCCAGGTAAAGACTATTCCAACAGGATAGAAAATGAAATGGTCGGATATTGCCTACTGATTTTTTTTTCTGCGGCTTACTACATGGGTACTTTCCTCTTCCTCTTATGCTATTAACTTTATCAAACTATATTAGGCATTGCACAAGTGTATGCGTATTTAAGCTACATCTTTTCGTGCTATGCTTTCTGGAACTGTATTATGTATATATGTTTTAGACCATATTTTGTCAGTTGTTTATCCGTTATAATCTTTGATAAGCTTCAGAATTATTTTTCCAGTAATACCAAATCTTTTTTTGTAATTTTTTTTTTTATCACAGTCAACGCTGGCTTGCTGACCACTCTCTTTCACTCTCATTTTAACATTTGATAATTACCGTTAATCATGACAGTATTCTCACATTTTTTGGTCTTATATTCTGAATAGCTCGGTAAAGAACATTTTCTTTATGCTTTTTTCGTTGGTGTCGTCGCTCTGACCGTAAAATGATAGAGATTGCTGTGTTAGATGTCATCCTTTCCTTTTTTTATTATTTTTATTATTCCAGAACAATTTGAACTGAAATATTGTTTGGAAATGTAAATTAGAAATATGCGGCTTGAGCATTAGTGGATAATATAAATAGGGAATGACGCCTCATCGACTACAGCAGGAAATTTGTTGTCTTTCCTCGTTTCGTATATCTTTGGTGTTTTGTTAGGATTTTGTGCCTTCCAGTTTTTATCTGAAAGTTATGTTAAGTGGCCAAACAAATTGATAATGTTGATTCTAGGCGATTGCGACTTTGTGAAGGATTCTGCGGTACGCTTTACACATCCACGATACCATTCTAAAACATTTTGTAATTTCGTAACTAACATTACTTTGTTCTTGAGATCTGTCAAACCACCTACGTTTAAGGGTTTTTCGATCAACATATTTCCAGCCATATTCACATACTTTTCTCTTACTGTAAGACCAAATTTGCTCAGAGGCTTTATCTCTTGTGCAGTTAATGTAGGTAGCTGTATTACTATGTTGACTTAAGCCAGACTTGCAAGGCTGTATTTCTTTTGCTGTTGGGATGACTGGATATGTTTCACAGGGTATGTTTACTCGTTTTGATTAATGAATATAAAAGTAGATAGATGTACAGTATATGTACGGTCTGTAATCTGTGCGACCGTAGCATATTTAAGTCGTTCTGGTAGGTAGGCATATCTTTTTTTTATTGTAGTCTTTTCCCACACATTTTCTATTACAGATTCTTATTTTATATTTATATATATATATATATATATATATATATATATATATATATATATATATATATATATATATATATGTGTGTGTGTGTGTGTGTGTGTGTGTGTGTGTGTGTAGTTATACGAGTCTTATGGGTAGTTATAGGAAGCAGCTAATGACGCGAAATTTCTTTTTAATTCTGTTTTTTTTATTCTGTTTTTAATTCAAGGTTCATCCTTGATTCAGCATTTATGACTGGATAGAATGATAACGATTAATGCTATATTGTTCCAAAAACTACCTTTAGGAGTTAAAAGGCCAATGGCGAAAAAATATTTGTTTATGCATATACGCATTGAGAGAGAGAGAGAGAGAGAGAGAGAAGTGAGAGAGAGAGAATACATACTGCCGTTCATTCCCTCCGTTTCAACTCCTCACTGATTCCTGTGATTGGCTCACTGATGTGGTTCTCCCCTCCCCCATTTGTGTACTTTGTCGTTAAGGAATTGAATAGGTAAGGGGGTTTAAAGGGCGAGGCAGTGAAGCAGTAGAAAGGGAGGGGAAGACGTAGAGAGGAGTTTGAACGTTTACTGTTATTAACCTTATAGCCTAAGTTTTCTTAGTTAGCTTGGTGCCACTTCTTTGGCATGGGTAAGTTGAAGACAGACTTGCAAATAGCCTTGAATATTTTTTTTTAGATGTATGAAGTTTGTTATCTCTTTGAATCCTTGACCTCACATTTTTAATCAGCGTCAGGTTTATATAGAATTAGATGGTCTGTGGAATTAAAAAAAAACACAAAACGGAAAATCTCAAACAACTTCACAAATGAAAAGCCAGATGATTAAATACAAGCCACTGGGAACCAATGGACCCATCTATTTATAGTACGCTCTTAGCAAATCCAGTTTCCATGCAAATATGTACTGATTATGGTAAAGATAATTCCCTTGGTTGAACATATTTCTTTATCTCCATATAAATATAACTACAGTATGTGCACAGACACCTATTTATAGTCTGCAAATAACTTTATGGTTGTGTCGCTAAAAGTGTAATATAAAAGTGGTAGTTTCGATAAAGGCTTAAAGGCTGTTGAGCCGTTTCAGACCTATGGTGATCTGAGATTAGGGGCCCAATTCACACTTCAGGGATATCTATAAAATTCGGGGAGATAAGTTGTTATTGCATGCTATGGGCTCATGCTTTTATTTTTTCTATATTCCTCTCTTTCTCTTTTATTGTGTTGTTTATCATTATTTTCTTTCCTTTTAGGAACTAAAGCGATTATGTACTATATTTTCTTCACTAAATTTGTTCTTAGTCTGCTCTTGTAAAGCTATATTTTTCCTTTCTTTATCTTTACTGTTTATCCAGTTTTTCATCTATCTTTCAGTCCTTGTTCACTTGGTCATCAGAAGCTTTCTCTTTTTAACTCTCTGTTCTCGTCCTCTCTTCCTTTCCTGTTATTTTGATATAACGTGTTATTATTCTTCCACGAATCTTTTGCATTTCAAGCATCTTTTTTCCTCAGTGATCTGATTGTCCTTCAAATCTTACTTCATTTATAGTGATTATCGTTATTTCGTCAAGGATAATATGTTTGTTTTCCTTTTTCCTGCACATGTTGCAGCCGTTAACGTTTTGTTGTTACTCTCGTAGATTTAATATCTCCAGTTGTAAAATGATTACCTATTATGAAACTTTCTCCTTCATCAGATCACTTTTTACACCTGAATCTCATTTTCTCTCTTCATGTTGCATTTGGTCTTCCTACCTTGTGCCTCCGCTTAGTTTTTATATTCCACAATTTATTTACTTTTACTCTTAATCTTTATTTCTTCTGCTTAAATTGCTCTCTCTCTCTCTCTCTCTCTCTCTCTCTCTCTCTCTCTCTCTCTCTCTCTCTCTCTCATCTTAACTATTCATTTTAAAATTGTTTTAACTTTCTAGAATTTTTCACCAATTTCTAACTTATTTCTCAATTCCTTTGTTTTTCTCGTTTATCATCATTTTCCTACTTCCGCGTAGATCCATTTCTCCAGGCAGTCGCCCTCTTTCTTCATCATCCCGTCTTAGCCCAAGGAGTCTTCAGTTTAATTAATTCCTCTTTCTCGCTTATTTTACTCGTATTTTTCAGCCGCCTTCTTTCGGCGATTTTTTTTAACGATTTCAATTCCATTTTCTCCCATGAAAAGATGTGGATTAGAGTCGTTTTCTTAATTAATCTTAATATACGATGCATTTTGCGGATTAGAAAATATTCAGATAAAAATGGTTCATTTTTCCAGCCTCTGAGTTGTTTAATTTTCGTTCAAATATTAAGTGGTTTTAAACTTATAATTAAGTCTGCCTTTGAACCTGTTATTTAAGAAAAAAGTTTGCATCACAATTCTTTAAATATTTTGGTTACCAATATTCATAACTTTCACTGATGACAGCAAGCAATATTGCCTCCCCAATGGAGATGGCTTAGGCTTCTGATGGCCTCTGATAAGGTCACTAAAGTGTTGAATAAAGTGTTATTATAAATTTGATAACAAGAAAATTACGTGAAGGATATTTAAACAGAAGGCATCTTGCAAATGAACCGGGCTTTGTCATCTCCGCGAAACTAGTGTCCGTTTGAGAGTATGTGTAAGACAAAATGAAATGCTCTCTCTCTCTCTCTCTCTCTCTCTCTCTCTCTCTCTCTCTCTCTCTCTCTCTCTCTCTCACTTCCTTATGCAAGCACATTCATTCACTTTACTGCCCTTTGGGGACCCTATTTCACTGCAGTTGGTCCCTAGGGAGGGGTGTAAGATAAAGAAAGTGAGTTTGAGGATGAGTTTTACTTCTTCCTCGACATTCTCGTCTTTCGTTGTACTTTTGTTTTTTCGTCAGACTTCCCTGGTACATTTTATCTCAGGTCCTTTTAGGCTTACGTTGCTTTTACATTCTCCATTTCGTTGGTGTAACAGGTCATCCTGTCTTCTTTAGTGTTTAGGCTTTGAGAGCAAAGTTTTTATTCCATTCCATTAGCCAAGTACCTCCTGGCTTTTTGTTATTTTCACTTCTTTAGTTTAATGTGTCTTTTCTTAGTTCCAGAAGATCAAAAGTTAAATCTGTGACAGACTTTTGGGTCATTCCATGTCAGCTCAACTAGCCTAGGATCCTTTCATGATCCCCCCTGTAACCTTTAATAAATAATAATGGAGATATTTATATCTGCATCCATTATACAGAATATTAACTTGCAAATAATCTAAAATTTTTCCTCGGATATTTTGCCTTAATATAGAACTTTGAAGTCCAAGAATAATATATTGGGTTTTAGAAAGCTCATGTTACTGATTTATGCTTCACAATCGATGAAATTAATCAGGCTGGTTAGAGAGGCTATCCGAAGACTACCTTTTTTCACAGACATCGATGGCTAACATTCTTTCAGCCCATATGGCATATTTTTCAGTCACATGTTTCCAAGCCTTTGTGAATGATTTGGTGTTGTTTCATCACACTAGCACAAAAATTTTAACACCCATTGGGATGTCCTAAACTTGTACTTCAAGTTTCCTTCACACATAGGGCTGTAGTCCACTGACTTGACATGACCTGTTTTAAAGAATGGAAGGTCAGCTAGGAAATGGCACCCATTGACAAGAACGCTCTATCGTTGATTGCCACTGAGGCACGCACCAAAATGTTCGCCTCTTCTGGGTAATTTCTTTGAGAAAGGTCGGAAGGTCGTTTGTTGGAAATTCCAACCTCTCTCGGAGAATAGCAAGTGGGTATGGACCGCAGTAGAGAGAGAGAGAGAGAGAGAGCTTTACGTGTTCCATTACATTCTCATCCGATGTTCTCATCGATGGTCCGCTGGTACAGTGGTTAGAGTCGTTGCATGCCACTCGGATGCCGCAGTTCGCGTCTCCCCAGAGCGATGAAAAATCACTGGCTCTGTATCATTATCAGTTACTGCTGCAGTGTGGGGTCTGCGGTGGGAGGTTGAAACCAACATTCTTTGGAAGCTTGGATTTAATGTCAGTGGCCCCTGTGTCCTTCTTCCATAAGAATAGGTTTCATCTACTGAATTATTATTAATAATAATAATAATAATAATAATAATAATAATAATAATAATAATAATAATAATAAAAATAATAATAATAATAATAATATCTATCTGTCAGTCACGATTTTATAATAAATATTTATTTAAAAGTTTGATTCTGTCACAGAATTCTTATTTTGAAACTAATTTAACACGTCAGCTAAAGTTTAATATCTTTTTTGCACGCGTTAGCACCTAAACTGTGATTTCTACTGCGTTTTGATTATGAGAAATTCAAACTCAAAAGATATTCTTATGCTGTCAGCAATATAATATATTGAGTTCTTAATTTGTGCTGTGATATTGCTATGTACATCTGTTGAATGCACAGGGATCTGCCAGTATCTTCATGCAGACAGGATTACTGTTCATTATAGCGTCTTAATAATAATAATAATAATAATAATAATAATAATAATAATAATAATAATAATAATAATAATAATCCCTCTTTCAAGCAACTCCTATTGAAAGAAATTGCTGCGTCAGCTGTATTGATCTTGTATAGAGTCTTGTCTGTTTTCCTTATAACAGTTTTCTCTCTGCTACTACAACTGGCGAGTAACGCGCCAATGTGATTCATGAGGAGGAGTTAAGCTCCAGGGATAAATGAA